>NW_027507948.1:0-255058 GCF_051348905.1 Ranitomeya variabilis | reverse complement strand
ACAGCTTGAACACACACACATACACAGTAGAACTGTCATTGAGAAGGCCTCCAGAGCTTCTAGAAATGCCTTCCCCTTGGCAATTTTTGCTCTCTCTCCACAATGGGTGTCGGTTTTAGGCCTTGGTGCGGCAGAAGTGGCAAACCATTTCTGGTTATCTCTTCTCTGCCTTTCGCAACCGTCGTCGTCGCCGCCGCTCAAGATCAAGTGTAGTATCTGATACGTCCCCTATTTGGGGACCAGTTGGGGGCTTTGCTTTCACCTATGTATGTCAAACATTGTATTGCATTCAATATGCAATCAATCAATGTGTCTTTACTGGTTGCAACAGGTGTGTTAAGATGTAGGCCTGTATTAGGCCTTTGTTACAGTGTTGCAAATATACTGTGCCATCTACAAAATTAGGCCCCGGCTGTCAGTACTGTTTAAATTGAAGTATCCAATGAGTAGCTCTGCCATATATACCACTTTTCTGACTGCATGAATTCTTTTGTGAAACATTGTCTCCCTCTTGTGGACCACCGAATTTTAAATGTGGTGTATTATATGGATTTAAAAATAAAAGGAAAAATGGTGTCTGTGCTGATTTTGACTATGCTTGTCTTGTCCATCTACACCTGTGTGAGTATTGTAATGCTTTGGACCAATCAGGTGCGCTGCCTGCAGTAGATAGAATCTGAGCACGGAACCTTCAGGTGCAGTCACAATGAGCCTTTGGCCATTGTCTCCGGAACTCTCACGTGTCACAATGGGCTCTTGGCCTATAACAGGCAGTGAAAAATGGCCGCCGTCTTCAGTCTGCTGCTGGTGCAGCAGCAGACCACATGGCAGGGGGGGTCTGTGCCCAGCTTCAGGAGAGTTGGGAAGACAACTGCTCGCCTGTCTGTTTTTTGAATTTCCCACTCAGTTACTGCACACTTTAGAGCAAAAGGGGGATGGAGGGTGTGTTAAAATAGGTGGAGATATGCAGATTCAAAACGCGTTGTGCACAGCTTGAACACACACACATACACAGTAGAACTGTCATTGAGAAGGCCTCCAGAGCTTCTAGAAATGCCTTCCCCTTGGCAATTTTTGCTCTCTCCACAATGGGTGTCGGTTTTAGGCCTTGGTGCGGCAGAAGTGGCAAACCATTTCTGGTTATCTCTCCTCTGCCTTTCGCATCCGTCATCGTCGCCGCCGCTCAAGATCAAGTGTAGTATCTGATACGTCCCCTATTTGGGGACCAGTTGGGGGCTTTGCTTTCACCTATGTATGTCAAACATTGTATTGCATTCAATATGCAATCAATCAATGTGTCTTTACTGGTTGCAACAGGTGTGTTAAGATGTAGGCCTGTATTAGGCCTTTGTTACAGTGTTGCAAATATACTGTGCCATCTACAAAATTAGGCCCCGGCTGTCAGTACTGTTTAAATTGAAGTATCCAATGAGTAGCTCTGCCATATATACCACTTTTCTGACGGCATGAATTCTTTTGTGAAACATTGTCTCCCTCTTGTGGACCACCGAATTTTAAATGTGGTGTATTATATGTATTTAAAAAAAAAGGAAAAATGGTGTCTGTGCTGATTTTGACTATGCTTGTCTTGTCCATCTACACCTGTGTGAGTATTGTAATGCTTTGGACCAATCAGGTGCGCTGCCTGCAGTAGATAGAATCTGAGCACGGAACCTTCAGGTGCAGTCACAATGAGCCTTTGGCCATTGTCTCCGGAACTCTCACGTGTCACAATGGGCTCTTGGCCTATAACAGGCAGTGAAAAATGGCCGCCGTCTTCAGTCTGCTGCTGGTGCAGCAGCAGACCACATGGCAGGGGGGGTCTGTGCCCAGCTTCAGGAGAGTTGGGAAGACAACTGCTCGCCTGTCTGTTTTTTGAATTTCCCACTCAGTTACTGCACACTTTAGAGCAAAAGGGGGATGGAGGGTGTGTTAAAATAGGTGGAGATATGCAGATTCAAAACGCGTTGTGCACAGCTTGAACACACACACATACACAGTAGAACTGTCATTGAGAAGGCCTCCAGAGCTTCTAGAAATGCCTTCCCCTTGGCAATTTTTGCTCTCTCTCCACAATGGGTGTCGGTTTTAGGCCTTGGTGCGGCAGAAGTGGCAAACCATTTCTGGTTATCTCTCCTCTGCCTTTCGCATCCGTCGTCGTCGCCGCCGCTCAAGATCAAGTGTAGTATCTGATACGTCCCGTATTTGGGGACGAGTTGGGGGCTTTGCTTTCACCTATGTATATCAAACATTGTATTGCATTCAATATGCAATCAATCAATGTGTCTTTACTGGTTGCAACAGGTGTGTTAAGATGTAGGCCTGTATTAGGCCTTTGTTACAGTGTTGCAAATATACTGTGCCATCTACAAAATTAGGCCCCGGCTGTCAGTACTGTTTAAATTGAAGTATCCAATGAGTAGCTCTGCCATATATACCACTTTTCTGACTGCATGAATTCTTTTGTGAAACATTGTCTCCCTCTTGTGGACCACCGAATTTTAAATGTGGTGTATTATATGTATTTAAAAAAAAAGGAAAAATGGTGTCTGTGCTGATTTTGACTATGCTTGTCTTGTCCATCTACACCTGTGTGAGTATTGTAATGCTTTGGACCAATCAGGTGCGCTGCCTGCAGTAGATAGAATCTGAGCACGGAACCTTCACGTGCAGTCACAATGAGCCTTTGGCCATTGTCTCCGGAACTCTCACGTGTCACAATGGGCTCTTGGCCTATAACAGGCAGTGAAAAATGGCCGCCGTCTTCAGTCTGCTGCTGGTGCAGCAGCAGACCACATGGCAGGGGGGGTCTGTGCCCAGCTTCAGGAGAGTTGGGAAGACAACTGCTCGCCTGTCTGTTTTTTGAATTTCCCACTCAGTTACTGCACACTTTAGAGCAAAAGGGGGATGGAGGGTGTGTTAAAATAGGTGGAGATATGCAGATTCAAAACGCGTTGTGCACAGCTTGAACACACACACATACACAGTAGAACTGTCATTGAGAAGGCCTCCAGAGCTTCTAGAAATGCCTTCCCCTTGGCAATTTTTGCTCTCTCTCCACAATGGGTGTCGGTTTTAGGCCTTGGTGCGGCAGAAGTGGCAAACCATTTCTGGTTATCTCTTCTCTGCCTTTCGCAACCGTCGTCGTCGCCGCCGCTCAAGATCAAGTGTAGTATCTGATACGTCCCCTATTTGGGGACCAGTTGGGGGCTTTGCTTTCACCTATGTATGTCAAACATTGTATTGCATTCAATATGCAATCAATCAATGTGTCTTTACTGGTTGCAACAGGTGTGTTAAGATGTAGGCCTGTATTAGGCCTTTGTTACAGTGTTGCAAATATACTGTGCCATCTACAAAATTAGGCCCCGGCTGTCAGTACTGTTTAAATTGAAGTATCCAATGAGTAGCTCTGCCATATATACCACTTTTCTGACTGCATGAATTCTTTTGTGAAACATTGTCTCCCTCTTGTGGACCACCGAATTTTAAATGTGGTGTATTATATGTATTTAAAAAAAAAGGAAAAATGGTGTCTGTGCTGATTTTGACTATGCTTGTCTTGTCCATCTACACCTGTGTGAGTATTGTAATGCTTTGGACCAATCAGGTGCGCTGCCTGCAGTAGATAGAATCTGAGCACGGAACCTTCACGTGCAGTCACAATGAGCCTTTGGCCATTGTCTCCGGAACTCTCACGTGTCACAATGGGCTCTTGGCCTATAACAGGCAGTGAAAAATGGCCGCCGTCTTCAGTCTGCTGCTGGTGCAGCAGCAGACCACATGGCAGGGGGGGTCTGTGCCCAGCTTCAGGAGAGTTGGGAAGACAACTGCTCGCCTGTCTGTTTTTTGAATTTCCCACTCAGTTACTGCACACTTTAGAGCAAAAGGGGGATGGAGGGTGTGTTAAAATAGGTGGAGATATGCAGATTCAAAACGCGTTGTGCACAGCTTGAACACACACACATACACAGTAGAACTGTCATTGAGAAGGCCTCCAGAGCTTCTAGAAATGCCTTCCCCTTGGCAATTTTTGCTCTCTCTCCACAATGGGTGTCGGTTTTAGGCCTTGGTGCGGCAGAAGTGGCAAACCATTTCTGGTTATCTCTTCTCTGCCTTTCGCAACCGTCGTCGTCGCCGCCGCTCAAGATCAAGTGTAGTATCTGATACGTCCCCTATTTGGGGACCAGTTGGGGGCTTTGCTTTCACCTATGTATGTCAAACATTGTATTGCATTCAATATGCAATCAATCAATGTGTCTTTACTGGTTGCAACAGGTGTGTTAAGATGTAGGCCTGTATTAGGCCTTTGTTACAGTGTTGCAAATATACTGTGCCATCTACAAAATTAGGCCCCGGCTGTCAGTACTGTTTAAATTGAAGTATCCAATGAGTAGCTCTGCCATATATACCACTTTTCTGACTGCATGAATTCTTTTGTGAAACATTGTCTCCCTCTTGTGGACCACCGAATTTTAAATGTGGTGTATTATATGGATTTAAAAATAAAAGGAAAAATGGTGTCTGTGCTGATTTTGACTATGCTTGTCTTGTCCATCTACACCTGTGTGAGTATTGTAATGCTTTGGACCAATCAGGTGCGCTGCCTGCAGTAGATAGAATCTGAGCACGGAACCTTCAGGTGCAGTCACAATGAGCCTTTGGCCATTGTCTCCGGAACTCTCACGTGTCACAATGGGCTCTTGGCCTATAACAGGCAGTGAAAAATGGCCGCCGTCTTCAGTCTGCTGCTGGTGCAGCAGCAGACCACATGGCAGGGGGGGTCTGTGCCCAGCTTCAGGAGAGTTGGGAAGACAACTGCTCGCCTGTCTGTTTTTTGAATTTCCCACTCAGTTACTGCACACTTTAGAGCAAAAGGGGGATGGAGGGTGTGTTAAAATAGGTGGAGATATGCAGATTCAAAACGCGTTGTGCACAGCTTGAACACACACACATACACAGTAGAACTGTCATTGAGAAGGCCTCCAGAGCTTCTAGAAATGCCTTCCCCTTGGCAATTTTTGCTCTCTCCACAATGGGTGTCGGTTTTAGGCCTTGGTGCGGCAGAAGTGGCAAACCATTTCTGGTTATCTCTCCTCTGCCTTTCGCATCCGTCATCGTCGCCGCCGCTCAAGATCAAGTGTAGTATCTGATACGTCCCCTATTTGGGGACCAGTTGGGGGCTTTGCTTTCACCTATGTATGTCAAACATTGTATTGCATTCAATATGCAATCAATCAATGTGTCTTTACTGGTTGCAACAGGTGTGTTAAGATGTAGGCCTGTATTAGGCCTTTGTTACAGTGTTGCAAATATACTGTGCCATCTACAAAATTAGGCCCCGGCTGTCAGTACTGTTTAAATTGAAGTATCCAATGAGTAGCTCTGCCATATATACCACTTTTCTGACTGCATGAATTCTTTTGTGAAACATTGTCTCCCTCTTGTGGACCACCGAATTTTAAATGTGGTGTATTATATGGATTTAAAAATAAAAGGAAAAATGGTGTCTGTGCTGATTTTGACTATGCTTGTCTTGTCCATCTACACCTGTGTGAGTATTGTAATGCTTTGGACCAATCAGGTGCGCTGCCTGCAGTAGATAGAATCTGAGCACGGAACCTTCAGGTGCAGTCACAATGAGCCTTTGGCCATTGTCTCCGGAACTCTCACGTGTCACAATGGGCTCTTGGCCTATAACAGGCAGTGAAAAATGGCCGCCGTCTTCAGTCTGCTGCTGGTGCAGCAGCAGACCACATGGCAGGGGGGGTCTGTGCCCAGCTTCAGGAGAGTTGGGAAGACAACTGCTCGCCTGTCTGTTTTTTGAATTTCCCACTCAGTTACTGCACACTTTAGAGCAAAAGGGGGATGGAGGGTGTGTTAAAATAGGTGGAGATATGCAGATTCAAAACGCGTTGTGCACAGCTTGAACACACACACATACACAGTAGAACTGTCATTGAGAAGGCCTCCAGAGCTTCTAGAAATGCCTTCCCCTTGGCAATTTTTGCTCTCTCTCCACAATGGGTGTCGGTTTTAGGCCTTGGTGCGGCAGAAGTGGCAAACCATTTCTGGTTATCTCTTCTCTGCCTTTCGCAACCGTCGTCGTCGCCGCCGCTCAAGATCAAGTGTAGTATCTGATACGTCCCCTATTTGGGGACCAGTTGGGGGCTTTGCTTTCACCTATGTATGTCAAACATTGTATTGCATTCAATATGCAATCAATCAATGTGTCTTTACTGGTTGCAACAGGTGTGTTAAGATGTAGGCCTGTATTAGGCCTTTGTTACAGTGTTGCAAATATACTGTGCCATCTACAAAATTAGGCCCCGGCTGTCAGTACTGTTTAAATTGAAGTATCCAATGAGTAGCTCTGCCATATATACCACTTTTCTGACTGCATGAATTCTTTTGTGAAACATTGTCTCCCTCTTGTGGACCACCGAATTTTAAATGTGGTGTATTATATGGATTTAAAAATAAAAGGAAAAATGGTGTCTGTGCTGATTTTGACTATGCTTGTCTTGTCCATCTACACCTGTGTGAGTATTGTAATGCTTTGGACCAATCAGGTGCGCTGCCTGCAGTAGATAGAATCTGAGCACGGAACCTTCAGGTGCAGTCACAATGAGCCTTTGGCCATTGTCTCCGGAACTCTCACGTGTCACAATGGGCTCTTGGCCTATAACAGGCAGTGAAAAATGGCCGCCGTCTTCAGTCTGCTGCTGGTGCAGCAGCAGACCACATGGCAGGGGGGGTCTGTGCCCAGCTTCAGGAGAGTTGGGAAGACAACTGCTCGCCTGTCTGTTTTTTGAATTTCCCACTCAGTTACTGCACACTTTAGAGCAAAAGGGGGATGGAGGGTGTGTTAAAATAGGTGGAGATATGCAGATTCAAAACGCGTTGTGCACAGCTTGAACACACACACATACACAGTAGAACTGTCATTGAGAAGGCCTCCAGAGCTTCTAGAAATGCCTTCCCCTTGGCAATTTTTGCTCTCTCCACAATGGGTGTCGGTTTTAGGCCTTGGTGCGGCAGAAGTGGCAAACCATTTCTGGTTATCTCTCCTCTGCCTTTCGCATCCGTCATCGTCGCCGCCGCTCAAGATCAAGTGTAGTATCTGATACGTCCCCTATTTGGGGACCAGTTGGGGGCTTTGCTTTCACCTATGTATGTCAAACATTGTATTGCATTCAATATGCAATCAATCAATGTGTCTTTACTGGTTGCAACAGGTGTGTTAAGATGTAGGCCTGTATTAGGCCTTTGTTACAGTGTTGCAAATATACTGTGCCATCTACAAAATTAGGCCCCGGCTGTCAGTACTGTTTAAATTGAAGTATCCAATGAGTAGCTCTGCCATATATACCACTTTTCTGACGGCATGAATTCTTTTGTGAAACATTGTCTCCCTCTTGTGGACCACCGAATTTTAAATGTGGTGTATTATATGTATTTAAAAAAAAAGGAAAAATGGTGTCTGTGCTGATTTTGACTATGCTTGTCTTGTCCATCTACACCTGTGTGAGTATTGTAATGCTTTGGACCAATCAGGTGCGCTGCCTGCAGTAGATAGAATCTGAGCACGGAACCTTCAGGTGCAGTCACAATGAGCCTTTGGCCATTGTCTCCGGAACTCTCACGTGTCACAATGGGCTCTTGGCCTATAACAGGCAGTGAAAAATGGCCGCCGTCTTCAGTCTGCTGCTGGTGCAGCAGCAGACCACATGGCAGGGGGGGTCTGTGCCCAGCTTCAGGAGAGTTGGGAAGACAACTGCTCGCCTGTCTGTTTTTTGAATTTCCCACTCAGTTACTGCACACTTTAGAGCAAAAGGGGGATGGAGGGTGTGTTAAAATAGGTGGAGATATGCAGATTCAAAACGCGTTGTGCACAGCTTGAACACACACACATACACAGTAGAACTGTCATTGAGAAGGCCTCCAGAGCTTCTAGAAATGCCTTCCCCTTGGCAATTTTTGCTCTCTCTCCACAATGGGTGTCGGTTTTAGGCCTTGGTGCGGCAGAAGTGGCAAACCATTTCTGGTTATCTCTCCTCTGCCTTTCGCATCCGTCGTCGTCGCCGCCGCTCAAGATCAAGTGTAGTATCTGATACGTCCCGTATTTGGGGACGAGTTGGGGGCTTTGCTTTCACCTATGTATATCAAACATTGTATTGCATTCAATATGCAATCAATCAATGTGTCTTTACTGGTTGCAACAGGTGTGTTAAGATGTAGGCCTGTATTAGGCCTTTGTTACAGTGTTGCAAATATACTGTGCCATCTACAAAATTAGGCCCCGGCTGTCAGTACTGTTTAAATTGAAGTATCCAATGAGTAGCTCTGCCATATATACCACTTTTCTGACTGCATGAATTCTTTTGTGAAACATTGTCTCCCTCTTGTGGACCACCGAATTTTAAATGTGGTGTATTATATGTATTTAAAAAAAAAGGAAAAATGGTGTCTGTGCTGATTTTGACTATGCTTGTCTTGTCCATCTACACCTGTGTGAGTATTGTAATGCTTTGGACCAATCAGGTGCGCTGCCTGCAGTAGATAGAATCTGAGCACGGAACCTTCACGTGCAGTCACAATGAGCCTTTGGCCATTGTCTCCGGAACTCTCACGTGTCACAATGGGCTCTTGGCCTATAACAGGCAGTGAAAAATGGCCGCCGTCTTCAGTCTGCTGCTGGTGCAGCAGCAGACCACATGGCAGGGGGGGTCTGTGCCCAGCTTCAGGAGAGTTGGGAAGACAACTGCTCGCCTGTCTGTTTTTTGAATTTCCCACTCAGTTACTGCACACTTTAGAGCAAAAGGGGGATGGAGGGTGTGTTAAAATAGGTGGAGATATGCAGATTCAAAACGCGTTGTGCACAGCTTGAACACACACACATACACAGTAGAACTGTCATTGAGAAGGCCTCCAGAGCTTCTAGAAATGCCTTCCCCTTGGCAATTTTTGCTCTCTCTCCACAATGGGTGTCGGTTTTAGGCCTTGGTGCGGCAGAAGTGGCAAACCATTTCTGGTTATCTCTTCTCTGCCTTTCGCAACCGTCGTCGTCGCCGCCGCTCAAGATCAAGTGTAGTATCTGATACGTCCCCTATTTGGGGACCAGTTGGGGGCTTTGCTTTCACCTATGTATGTCAAACATTGTATTGCATTCAATATGCAATCAATCAATGTGTCTTTACTGGTTGCAACAGGTGTGTTAAGATGTAGGCCTGTATTAGGCCTTTGTTACAGTGTTGCAAATATACTGTGCCATCTACAAAATTAGGCCCCGGCTGTCAGTACTGTTTAAATTGAAGTATCCAATGAGTAGCTCTGCCATATATACCACTTTTCTGACTGCATGAATTCTTTTGTGAAACATTGTCTCCCTCTTGTGGACCACCGAATTTTAAATGTGGTGTATTATATGTATTTAAAAAAAAAGGAAAAATGGTGTCTGTGCTGATTTTGACTATGCTTGTCTTGTCCATCTACACCTGTGTGAGTATTGTAATGCTTTGGACCAATCAGGTGCGCTGCCTGCAGTAGATAGAATCTGAGCACGGAACCTTCACGTGCAGTCACAATGAGCCTTTGGCCATTGTCTCCGGAACTCTCACGTGTCACAATGGGCTCTTGGCCTATAACAGGCAGTGAAAAATGGCCGCCGTCTTCAGTCTGCTGCTGGTGCAGCAGCAGACCACATGGCAGGGGGGGTCTGTGCCCAGCTTCAGGAGAGTTGGGAAGACAACTGCTCGCCTGTCTGTTTTTTGAATTTCCCACTCAGTTACTGCACACTTTAGAGCAAAAGGGGGATGGAGGGTGTGTTAAAATAGGTGGAGATATGCAGATTCAAAACGCGTTGTGCACAGCTTGAACACACACACATACACAGTAGAACTGTCATTGAGAAGGCCTCCAGAGCTTCTAGAAATGCCTTCCCCTTGGCAATTTTTGCTCTCTCTCCACAATGGGTGTCGGTTTTAGGCCTTGGTGCGGCAGAAGTGGCAAACCATTTCTGGTTATCTCTTCTCTGCCTTTCGCAACCGTCGTCGTCGCCGCCGCTCAAGATCAAGTGTAGTATCTGATACGTCCCCTATTTGGGGACCAGTTGGGGGCTTTGCTTTCACCTATGTATGTCAAACATTGTATTGCATTCAATATGCAATCAATCAATGTGTCTTTACTGGTTGCAACAGGTGTGTTAAGATGTAGGCCTGTATTAGGCCTTTGTTACAGTGTTGCAAATATACTGTGCCATCTACAAAATTAGGCCCCGGCTGTCAGTACTGTTTAAATTGAAGTATCCAATGAGTAGCTCTGCCATATATACCACTTTTCTGACTGCATGAATTCTTTTGTGAAACATTGTCTCCCTCTTGTGGACCACCGAATTTTAAATGTGGTGTATTATATGGATTTAAAAATAAAAGGAAAAATGGTGTCTGTGCTGATTTTGACTATGCTTGTCTTGTCCATCTACACCTGTGTGAGTATTGTAATGCTTTGGACCAATCAGGTGCGCTGCCTGCAGTAGATAGAATCTGAGCACGGAACCTTCAGGTGCAGTCACAATGAGCCTTTGGCCATTGTCTCCGGAACTCTCACGTGTCACAATGGGCTCTTGGCCTATAACAGGCAGTGAAAAATGGCCGCCGTCTTCAGTCTGCTGCTGGTGCAGCAGCAGACCACATGGCAGGGGGGGTCTGTGCCCAGCTTCAGGAGAGTTGGGAAGACAACTGCTCGCCTGTCTGTTTTTTGAATTTCCCACTCAGTTACTGCACACTTTAGAGCAAAAGGGGGATGGAGGGTGTGTTAAAATAGGTGGAGATATGCAGATTCAAAACGCGTTGTGCACAGCTTGAACACACACACATACACAGTAGAACTGTCATTGAGAAGGCCTCCAGAGCTTCTAGAAATGCCTTCCCCTTGGCAATTTTTGCTCTCTCCACAATGGGTGTCGGTTTTAGGCCTTGGTGCGGCAGAAGTGGCAAACCATTTCTGGTTATCTCTCCTCTGCCTTTCGCATCCGTCATCGTCGCCGCCGCTCAAGATCAAGTGTAGTATCTGATACGTCCCCTATTTGGGGACCAGTTGGGGGCTTTGCTTTCACCTATGTATGTCAAACATTGTATTGCATTCAATATGCAATCAATCAATGTGTCTTTACTGGTTGCAACAGGTGTGTTAAGATGTAGGCCTGTATTAGGCCTTTGTTACAGTGTTGCAAATATACTGTGCCATCTACAAAATTAGGCCCCGGCTGTCAGTACTGTTTAAATTGAAGTATCCAATGAGTAGCTCTGCCATATATACCACTTTTCTGACTGCATGAATTCTTTTGTGAAACATTGTCTCCCTCTTGTGGACCACCGAATTTTAAATGTGGTGTATTATATGGATTTAAAAATAAAAGGAAAAATGGTGTCTGTGCTGATTTTGACTATGCTTGTCTTGTCCATCTACACCTGTGTGAGTATTGTAATGCTTTGGACCAATCAGGTGCGCTGCCTGCAGTAGATAGAATCTGAGCACGGAACCTTCAGGTGCAGTCACAATGAGCCTTTGGCCATTGTCTCCGGAACTCTCACGTGTCACAATGGGCTCTTGGCCTATAACAGGCAGTGAAAAATGGCCGCCGTCTTCAGTCTGCTGCTGGTGCAGCAGCAGACCACATGGCAGGGGGGGTCTGTGCCCAGCTTCAGGAGAGTTGGGAAGACAACTGCTCGCCTGTCTGTTTTTTGAATTTCCCACTCAGTTACTGCACACTTTAGAGCAAAAGGGGGATGGAGGGTGTGTTAAAATAGGTGGAGATATGCAGATTCAAAACGCGTTGTGCACAGCTTGAACACACACACATACACAGTAGAACTGTCATTGAGAAGGCCTCCAGAGCTTCTAGAAATGCCTTCCCCTTGGCAATTTTTGCTCTCTCTCCACAATGGGTGTCGGTTTTAGGCCTTGGTGCGGCAGAAGTGGCAAACCATTTCTGGTTATCTCTCCTCTGCCTTTCGCATCCGTCGTCGTCGCCGCCGCTCAAGATCAAGTGTAGTATCTGATACGTCCCGTATTTGGGGACGAGTTGGGGGCTTTGCTTTCACCTATGTATATCAAACATTGTATTGCATTCAATATGCAATCAATCAATGTGTCTTTACTGGTTGCAACAGGTGTGTTAAGATGTAGGCCTGTATTAGGCCTTTGTTACAGTGTTGCAAATATACTGTGCCATCTACAAAATTAGGCCCCGGCTGTCAGTACTGTTTACATTGAAGTATCCAATGAGTAGCTCTGCCATATATACCACTTTTCTGACTGCATGAATTCTTTTGTGAAACATTGTCTCCCTCTTGTGGACCACCGAATTTTAAATGTGGTGTATTATATGTATTTAAAAAAAAAGGAAAAATGGTGTCTGTGCTGATTTTGACTATGCTTGTCTTGTCCATCTACACCTGTGTGAGTATTGTAATGCTTTGGACCAATCAGGTGCGCTGCCTGCAGTAGATAGAATCTGAGCACGGAACCTTCACGTGCAGTCACAATGAGCCTTTGGCCATTGTCTCCGGAACTCTCACGTGTCACAATGGGCTCTTGGCCTATAACAGGCAGTGAAAAATGGCCGCCGTCTTCAGTCTGCTGCTGGTGCAGCAGCAGACCACATGGCAGGGGGGGTCTGTGCCCAGCTTCAGGAGAGTTGGGAAGACAACTGCTCGCCTGTCTGTTTTTTGAATTTCCCACTCAGTTACTGCACACTTTAGAGCAAAAGGGGGATGGAGGGTGTGTTAAAATAGGTGGAGATATGCAGATTCAAAACGCGTTGTGCACAGCTTGAACACACACACATACACAGTAGAACTGTCATTGAGAAGGCCTCCAGAGCTTCTAGAAATGCCTTCCCCTTGGCAATTTTTGCTCTCTCTCCACAATGGGTGTCGGTTTTAGGCCTTGGTGCGGCAGAAGTGGCAAACCATTTCTGGTTATCTCTTCTCTGCCTTTCGCAACCGTCGTCGTCGCCGCCGCTCAAGATCAAGTGTAGTATCTGATACGTCCCCTATTTGGGGACCAGTTGGGGGCTTTGCTTTCACCTATGTATGTCAAACATTGTATTGCATTCAATATGCAATCAATCAATGTGTCTTTACTGGTTGCAACAGGTGTGTTAAGATGTAGGCCTGTATTAGGCCTTTGTTACAGTGTTGCAAATATACTGTGCCATCTACAAAATTAGGCCCCGGCTGTCAGTACTGTTTAAATTGAAGTATCCAATGAGTAGCTCTGCCATATATACCACTTTTCTGACTGCATGAATTCTTTTGTGAAACATTGTCTCCCTCTTGTGGACCACCGAATTTTAAATGTGGTGTATTATATGTATTTAAAAAAAAAGGAAAAATGGTGTCTGTGCTGATTTTGACTATGCTTGTCTTGTCCATCTACACCTGTGTGAGTATTGTAATGCTTTGGACCAATCAGGTGCGCTGCCTGCAGTAGATAGAATCTGAGCACGGAACCTTCACGTGCAGTCACAATGAGCCTTTGGCCATTGTCTCCGGAACTCTCACGTGTCACAATGGGCTCTTGGCCTATAACAGGCAGTGAAAAATGGCCGCCGTCTTCAGTCTGCTGCTGGTGCAGCAGCAGACCACATGGCAGGGGGGGTCTGTGCCCAGCTTCAGGAGAGTTGGGAAGACAACTGCTCGCCTGTCTGTTTTTTGAATTTCCCACTCAGTTACTGCACACTTTAGAGCAAAAGGGGGATGGAGGGTGTGTTAAAATAGGTGGAGATATGCAGATTCAAAACGCGTTGTGCACAGCTTGAACACACACACATACACAGTAGAACTGTCATTGAGAAGGCCTCCAGAGCTTCTAGAAATGCCTTCCCCTTGGCAATTTTTGCTCTCTCTCCACAATGGGTGTCGGTTTTAGGCCTTGGTGCGGCAGAAGTGGCAAACCATTTCTGGTTATCTCTTCTCTGCCTTTCGCAACCGTCGTCGTCGCCGCCGCTCAAGATCAAGTGTAGTATCTGATACGTCCCCTATTTGGGGACCAGTTGGGGGCTTTGCTTTCACCTATGTATGTCAAACATTGTATTGCATTCAATATGCAATCAATCAATGTGTCTTTACTGGTTGCAACAGGTGTGTTAAGATGTAGGCCTGTATTAGGCCTTTGTTACAGTGTTGCAAATATACTGTGCCATCTACAAAATTAGGCCCCGGCTGTCAGTACTGTTTAAATTGAAGTATCCAATGAGTAGCTCTGCCATATATACCACTTTTCTGACTGCATGAATTCTTTTGTGAAACATTGTCTCCCTCTTGTGGACCACCGAATTTTAAATGTGGTGTATTATATGGATTTAAAAATAAAAGGAAAAATGGTGTCTGTGCTGATTTTGACTATGCTTGTCTTGTCCATCTACACCTGTGTGAGTATTGTAATGCTTTGGACCAATCAGGTGCGCTGCCTGCAGTAGATAGAATCTGAGCACGGAACCTTCAGGTGCAGTCACAATGAGCCTTTGGCCATTGTCTCCGGAACTCTCACGTGTCACAATGGGCTCTTGGCCTATAACAGGCAGTGAAAAATGGCCGCCGTCTTCAGTCTGCTGCTGGTGCAGCAGCAGACCACATGGCAGGGGGGGTCTGTGCCCAGCTTCAGGAGAGTTGGGAAGACAACTGCTCGCCTGTCTGTTTTTTGAATTTCCCACTCAGTTACTGCACACTTTAGAGCAAAAGGGGGATGGAGGGTGTGTTAAAATAGGTGGAGATATGCAGATTCAAAACGCGTTGTGCACAGCTTGAACACACACACATACACAGTAGAACTGTCATTGAGAAGGCCTCCAGAGCTTCTAGAAATGCCTTCCCCTTGGCAATTTTTGCTCTCTCCACAATGGGTGTCGGTTTTAGGCCTTGGTGCGGCAGAAGTGGCAAACCATTTCTGGTTATCTCTCCTCTGCCTTTCGCATCCGTCGTCGTCGCCGCCGCTCAAGATCAAGTGTAGTATCTGATACGTCCCCTATTTGGGGACCAGTTGGGGGCTTTGCTTTCACCTATGTATGTCAAACATTGTATTGCATTCAATATGCAATCAATCAATGTGTCTTTACTGGTTGCAACAGGTGTGTTAAGATGTAGGCCTGTATTAGGCCTTTGTTACAGTGTTGCAAATATACTGTGCCATCTACAAAATTAGGCCCCGGCTGTCAGTACTGTTTAAATTGAAGTATCCAATGAGTAGCTCTGCCATATATACCACTTTTCTGACGGCATGAATTCTTTTGTGAAACATTGTCTCCCTCTTGTGGACCACCGAATTTTAAATGTGGTGTATTATATGTATTTAAAAAAAAAGGAAAAATGGTGTCTGTGCTGATTTTGACTATGCTTGTCTTGTCCATCTACACCTGTGTGAGTATTGTAATGCTTTGGACCAATCAGGTGCGCTGCCTGCAGTAGATAGAATCTGAGCACGGAACCTTCACGTGCAGTCACAATGAGCCTTTGGCCATTGTCTCCGGAACTCTCACGTGTCACAATGGGCTCTTGGCCTATAACAGGCAGTGAAAAATGGCCGCCGTCTTCAGTCTGCTGCTGGTGCAGCAGCAGACCACATGGCAGGGGGGGTCTGTGCCCAGCTTCAGGAGAGTTGGGAAGACAACTGCTCGCCTGTCTGTTTTTTGAATTTCCCACTCAGTTACTGCACACTTTAGAGCAAAAGGGGGATGGAGGGTGTGTTAAAATAGGTGGAGATATGCAGATTCAAAACGCGTTGTGCACAGCTTGAACACACACACATACACAGTAGAACTGTCATTGAGAAGGCCTCCAGAGCTTCTAGAAATGCCTTCCCCTTGGCAATTTTTGCTCTCTCTCCACAATGGGTGTCGGTTTTAGGCCTTGGTGCGGCAGAAGTGGCAAACCATTTCTGGTTATCTCTCCTCTGCCTTTCGCATCCGTCGTCGTCGCCGCCGCTCAAGATCAAGTGTAGTATCTGATACGTCCCGTATTTGGGGACGAGTTGGGGGCTTTGCTTTCACCTATGTATATCAAACATTGTATTGCATTCAATATGCAATCAATCAATGTGTCTTTACTGGTTGCAACAGGTGTGTTAAGATGTAGGCCTGTATTAGGCCTTTGTTACAGTGTTGCAAATATACTGTGCCATCTACAAAATTAGGCCCCGGCTGTCAGTACTGTTTAAATTGAAGTATCCAATGAGTAGCTCTGCCATATATACCACTTTTCTGACGGCATGAATTCTTTTGTGAAACATTGTCTCCCTCTTGTGGACCACCGAATTTTAAATGTGGTGTATTATATGTATTTAAAAAAAAAGGAAAAATGGTGTCTGTGCTGATTTTGACTATGCTTGTCTTGTCCATCTACACCTGTGTGAGTATTGTAATGCTTTGGACCAATCAGGTGCGCTGCCTGCAGTAGATAGAATCTGAGCACGGAACCTTCACGTGCAGTCACAATGAGCCTTTGGCCATTGTCTCCGGAACTCTCACGTGTCACAATGGGCTCTTGGCCTATAACAGGCAGTGAAAAATGGCCGCCGTCTTCAGTCTGCTGCTGGTGCAGCAGCAGACCACATGGCAGGGGGGGTCTGTGCCCAGCTTCAGGAGAGTTGGGAAGACAACTGCTCGCCTGTCTGTTTTTTGAATTTCCCACTCAGTTACTGCACACTTTAGAGCAAAAGGGGGATGGAGGGTGTGTTAAAATAGGTGGAGATATGCAGATTCAAAACGCGTTGTGCACAGCTTGAACACACACACATACACAGTAGAACTGTCATTGAGAAGGCCTCCAGAGCTTCTAGAAATGCCTTCCCCTTGGCAATTTTTGCTCTCTCTCCACAATGGGTGTCGGTTTTAGGCCTTGGTGCGGCAGAAGTGGCAAACCATTTCTGGTTATCTCTCCTCTGCCTTTCGCATCCGTCGTCGTCGCCGCCGCTCAAGATCAAGTGTAGTATCTGATACGTCCCGTATTTGGGGACGAGTTGGGGGCTTTGCTTTCACCTATGTATATCAAACATTGTATTGCATTCAATATGCAATCAATCAATGTGTCTTTACTGGTTGCAACAGGTGTGTTAAGATGTAGGCCTGTATTAGGCCTTTGTTACAGTGTTGCAAATATACTGTGCCATCTACAAAATTAGGCCCCGGCTGTCAGTACTGTTTAAATTGAAGTATCCAATGAGTAGCTCTGCCATATATACCACTTTTCTGACTGCATGAATTCTTTTGTGAAACATTGTCTCCCTCTTGTGGACCACCGAATTTTAAATGTGGTGTATTATATGTATTTAAAAAAAAAGGAAAAATGGTGTCTGTGCTGATTTTGACTATTCTTGTCTTGTCCATCTACACCTGTGTGAGTATTGTAATGCTTTGGACCAATCAGGTGCGCTGCCTGCAGTAGATAGAATCTGAGCACGGAACCTTCACGTGCAGTCACAATGAGCCTTTGGCCATTGTCTCCGGAACTCTCACGTGTCACAATGGGCTCTTGGCCTATAACAGGCAGTGAAAAATGGCCGCCGTCTTCAGTCTGCTGCTGGTGCAGCAGCAGACCACATGGCAGGGGGGGTCTGTGCCCAGCTTCAGGAGAGTTGGGAAGACAACTGCTCGCCTGTCTGTTTTTTGAATTTCCCACTCAGTTACTGCACACTTTAGAGCAAAAGGGGGATGGAGGGTGTGTTAAAATAGGTGGAGATATGCAGATTCAAAACGCGTTGTGCACAGCTTGAACACACACACATACACAGTAGAACTGTTATTGAGAAGGCCTCCAGAGCTTCTAGAAATGCCTTCCCCTTGGCAATTTTTGCTCTCTCTCCACAATGGGTGTCGGTTTTAGGCCTTGGTGCGGCAGAAGTGGCAAACCATTTCTGGTTATCTCTTCTCTGCCTTTCGCAACCGTCGTCGTCGCCGCCGCTCAAGATCAAGTGTAGTATCTGATACGTCCCCTATTTGGGGACCAGTTGGGGGCTTTGCTTTCACCTATGTATGTCAAACATTGTATTGCATTCAATATGCAATCAATCAATGTGTCTTTACTGGTTGCAACAGGTGTGTTAAGATGTAGGCCTGTATTAGGCCTTTGTTACAGTGTTGCAAATATACTGTGCCATCTACAAAATTAGGCCCCGGCTGTCAGTACTGTTTAAATTGAAGTATCCAATGAGTAGCTCTGCCATATATACCACTTTTCTGACTGCATGAATTCTTTTGTGAAACATTGTCTCCCTCTTGTGGACCACCGAATTTTAAATGTGGTGTATTATATGGATTTAAAAATAAAAGGAAAAATGGTGTCTGTGCTGATTTTGACTATGCTTGTCTTGTCCATCTACACCTGTGTGAGTATTGTAATGCTTTGGACCAATCAGGTGCGCTGCCTGCAGTAGATAGAATCTGAGCACGGAACCTTCACGTGCAGTCACAATGAGCCTTTGGCCATTGTCTCCGGAACTCTCACGTGTCACAATGGGCTCTTGGCCTATAACAGGCAGTGAAAAATGGCCGCCGTCTTCAGTCTGCTGCTGGTGCAGCAGCAGACCACATGGCAGGGGGGGTCTGTGCCCAGCTTCAGGAGAGTTGGGAAGACAACTGCTCGCCTGTCTGTTTTTTGAATTTCCCACTCAGTTACTGCACACTTTAGAGCAAAAGGGGGATGGAGGGTGTGTTAAAATAGGTGGAGATATGCAGATTCAAAACGCGTTGTGCACAGCTTGAACACACACACATACACAGTAGAACTGTCATTGAGAAGGCCTCCAGAGCTTCTAGAAATGCCTTCCCCTTGGCAATTTTTGCTCTCTCCACAATGGGTGTCGGTTTTAGGCCTTGGTGCGGCAGAAGTGGCAAACCATTTCTGGTTATCTCTCCTCTGCCTTTCGCATCCGTCATCGTCGCCGCCGCTCAAGATCAAGTGTAGTATCTGATACGTCCCCTATTTGGGGACCAGTTGGGGGCTTTGCTTTCACCTATGTATGTCAAACATTGTATTGCATTCAATATGCAATCAATCAATGTGTCTTTACTGGTTGCAACAGGTGTGTTAAGATGTAGGCCTGTATTAGGCCTTTGTTACAGTGTTGCAAATATACTGTGCCATCTACAAAATTAGGCCCCGGCTGTCAGTACTGTTTAAATTGAAGTATCCAATGAGTAGCTCTGCCATATATACCACTTTTCTGACTGCATGAATTCTTTTGTGAAACATTGTCTCCCTCTTGTGGACCACCGAATTTTAAATGTGGTGTATTATATGGATTTAAAAATAAAAGGAAAAATGGTGTCTGTGCTGATTTTGACTATGCTTGTCTTGTCCATCTACACCTGTGTGAGTATTGTAATGCTTTGGACCAATCAGGTGCGCTGCCTGCAGTAGATAGAATCTGAGCACGGAACCTTCAGGTGCAGTCACAATGAGCCTTTGGCCATTGTCTCCGGAACTCTCACGTGTCACAATGGGCTCTTGGCCTATAACAGGCAGTGAAAAATGGCCGCCGTCTTCAGTCTGCTGCTGGTGCAGCAGCAGACCACATGGCAGGGGGGGTCTGTGCCCAGCTTCAGGAGAGTTGGGAAGACAACTGCTCGCCTGTCTGTTTTTTGAATTTCCCACTCAGTTACTGCACACTTTAGAGCAAAAGGGGGATGGAGGGTGTGTTAAAATAGGTGGAGATATGCAGATTCAAAACGCGTTGTGCACAGCTTGAACACACACACATACACAGTAGAACTGTCATTGAGAAGGCCTCCAGAGCTTCTAGAAATGCCTTCCCCTTGGCAATTTTTGCTCTCTCTCCACAATGGGTGTCGGTTTTAGGCCTTGGTGCGGCAGAAGTGGCAAACCATTTCTGGTTATCTCTCCTCTGCCTTTCGCATCCGTCGTCGTCGCCGCCGCTCAAGATCAAGTGTAGTATCTGATACGTCCCGTATTTGGGGACGAGTTGGGGGCTTTGCTTTCACCTATGTATATCAAACATTGTATTGCATTCAATATGCAATCAATCAATGTGTCTTTACTGGTTGCAACAGGTGTGTTAAGATGTAGGCCTGTATTAGGCCTTTGTTACAGTGTTGCAAATATACTGTGCCATCTACAAAATTAGGCCCCGGCTGTCAGTACTGTTTACATTGAAGTATCCAATGAGTAGCTCTGCCATATATACCACTTTTCTGACTGCATGAATTCTTTTGTGAAACATTGTCTCCCTCTTGTGGACCACCGAATTTTAAATGTGGTGTATTATATGTATTTAAAAAAAAAGGAAAAATGGTGTCTGTGCTGATTTTGACTATGCTTGTCTTGTCCATCTACACCTGTGTGAGTATTGTAATGCTTTGGACCAATCAGGTGCGCTGCCTGCAGTAGATAGAATCTGAGCACGGAACCTTCACGTGCAGTCACAATGAGCCTTTGGCCATTGTCTCCGGAACTCTCACGTGTCACAATGGGCTCTTGGCCTATAACAGGCAGTGAAAAATGGCCGCCGTCTTCAGTCTGCTGCTGGTGCAGCAGCAGACCACATGGCAGGGGGGGTCTGTGCCCAGCTTCAGGAGAGTTGGGAAGACAACTGCTCGCCTGTCTGTTTTTTGAATTTCCCACTCAGTTACTGCACACTTTAGAGCAAAAGGGGGATGGAGGGTGTGTTAAAATAGGTGGAGATATGCAGATTCAAAACGCGTTGTGCACAGCTTGAACACACACACATACACAGTAGAACTGTCATTGAGAAGGCCTCCAGAGCTTCTAGAAATGCCTTCCCCTTGGCAATTTTTGCTCTCTCCACAATGGGTGTCGGTTTTAGGCCTTGGTGCGGCAGAAGTGGCAAACCATTTCTGGTTATCTCTTCTCTGCCTTTCGCAACCGTCGTCGTCGCCGCCGCTCAAGATCAAGTGTAGTATCTGATACGTCCCCTATTTGGGGACCAGTTGGGGGCTTTGCTTTCACCTATGTATGTCAAACATTGTATTGCATTCAATATGCAATCAATCAATGTGTCTTTACTGGTTGCAACAGGTGTGTTAAGATGTAGGCCTGTATTAGGCCTTTGTTACAGTGTTGCAAATATACTGTGCCATCTACAAAATTAGGCCCCGGCTGTCAGTACTGTTTAAATTGAAGTATCCAATGAGTAGCTCTGCCATATATACCACTTTTCTGACTGCATGAATTCTTTTGTGAAACATTGTCTCCCTCTTGTGGACCACCGAATTTTAAATGTGGTGTATTATATGTATTTAAAAAAAAAGGAAAAATGGTGTCTGTGCTGATTTTGACTATGCTTGTCTTGTCCATCTACACCTGTGTGAGTATTGTAATGCTTTGGACCAATCAGGTGCGCTGCCTGCAGTAGATAGAATCTGAGCACGGAACCTTCACGTGCAGTCACAATGAGCCTTTGGCCATTGTCTCCGGAACTCTCACGTGTCACAATGGGCTCTTGGCCTATAACAGGCAGTGAAAAATGGCCGCCGTCTTCAGTCTGCTGCTGGTGCAGCAGCAGACCACATGGCAGGGGGGGTCTGTGCCCAGCTTCAGGAGAGTTGGGAAGACAACTGCTCGCCTGTCTGTTTTTTGAATTTCCCACTCAGTTACTGCACACTTTAGAGCAAAAGGGGGATGGAGGGTGTGTTAAAATAGGTGGAGATATGCAGATTCAAAACGCGTTGTGCACAGCTTGAACACACACACATACACAGTAGAACTGTCATTGAGAAGGCCTCCAGAGCTTCTAGAAATGCCTTCCCCTTGGCAATTTTTGCTCTCTCCACAATGGGTGTCGGTTTTAGGCCTTGGTGCGGCAGAAGTGGCAAACCATTTCTGGTTATCTCTTCTCTGCCTTTCGCAACCGTCGTCGTCGCCGCCGCTCAAGATCAAGTGTAGTATCTGATACGTCCCCTATTTGGGGACCAGTTGGGGGCTTTGCTTTCACCTATGTATGTCAAACATTGTATTGCATTCAATATGCAATCAATCAATGTGTCTTTACTGGTTGCAACAGGTGTGTTAAGATGTAGGCCTGTATTAGGCCTTTGTTACAGTGTTGCAAATATACTGTGCCATCTACAAAATTAGGCCCCGGCTGTCAGTACTGTTTAAATTGAAGTATCCAATGAGTAGCTCTGCCATATATACCACTTTTCTGACTGCATGAATTCTTTTGTGAAACATTGTCTCCCTCTTGTGGACCACCGAATTTTAAATGTGGTGTATTATATGTATTTAAAAAAAAAGGAAAAATGGTGTCTGTGCTGATTTTGACTATGCTTGTCTTGTCCATCTACACCTGTGTGAGTATTGTAATGCTTTGGACCAATCAGGTGCGCTGCCTGCAGTAGATAGAATCTGAGCACGGAACCTTCACGTGCAGTCACAATGAGCCTTTGGCCATTGTCTCCGGAACTCTCACGTGTCACAATGGGCTCTTGGCCTATAACAGGCAGTGAAAAATGGCCGCCGTCTTCAGTCTGCTGCTGGTGCAGCAGCAGACCACATGGCAGGGGGGGTCTGTGCCCAGCTTCAGGAGAGTTGGGAAGACAACTGCTCGCCTGTCTGTTTTTTGAATTTCCCACTCAGTTACTGCACACTTTAGAGCAAAAGGGGGATGGAGGGTGTGTTAAAATAGGTGGAGATATGCAGATTCAAAACGCGTTGTGCACAGCTTGAACACACACACATACACAGTAGAACTGTCATTGAGAAGGCCTCCAGAGCTTCTAGAAATGCCTTCCCCTTGGCAATTTTTGCTCTCTCCACAATGGGTGTCGGTTTTAGGCCTTGGTGCGGCAGAAGTGGCAAACCATTTCTGGTTATCTCTCCTCTGCCTTTCGCATCCGTCATCGTCGCCGCCGCTCAAGATCAAGTGTAGTATCTGATACGTCCCCTATTTGGGGACCAGTTGGGGGCTTTGCTTTCACCTATGTATGTCAAACATTGTATTGCATTCAATATGCAATCAATCAATGTGTCTTTACTGGTTGCAACAGGTGTGTTAAGATGTAGGCCTGTATTAGGCCTTTGTTACAGTGTTGCAAATATACTGTGCCATCTACAAAATTAGGCCCCGGCTGTCAGTACTGTTTAAATTGAAGTATCCAATGAGTAGCTCTGCCATATATACCACTTTTCTGACTGCATGAATTCTTTTGTGAAACATTGTCTCCCTCTTGTGGACCACCGAATTTTAAATGTGGTGTATTATATGGATTTAAAAATAAAAGGAAAAATGGTGTCTGTGCTGATTTTGACTATGCTTGTCTTGTCCATCTACACCTGTGTGAGTATTGTAATGCTTTGGACCAATCAGGTGCGCTGCCTGCAGTAGATAGAATCTGAGCACGGAACCTTCAGGTGCAGTCACAATGAGCCTTTGGCCATTGTCTCCGGAACTCTCACGTGTCACAATGGGCTCTTGGCCTATAACAGGCAGTGAAAAATGGCCGCCGTCTTCAGTCTGCTGCTGGTGCAGCAGCAGACCACATGGCAGGGGGGGTCTGTGCCCAGCTTCAGGAGAGTTGGGAAGACAACTGCTCGCCTGTCTGTTTTTTGAATTTCCCACTCAGTTACTGCACACTTTAGAGCAAAAGGGGGATGGAGGGTGTGTTAAAATAGGTGGAGATATGCAGATTCAAAACGCGTTGTGCACAGCTTGAACACACACACATACACAGTAGAACTGTCATTGAGAAGGCCTCCAGAGCTTCTAGAAATGCCTTCCCCTTGGCAATTTTTGCTCTCTCCACAATGGGTGTCGGTTTTAGGCCTTGGTGCGGCAGAAGTGGCAAACCATTTCTGGTTATCTCTCCTCTGCCTTTCGCATCCGTCATCGTCGCCGCCGCTCAAGATCAAGTGTAGTATCTGATACGTCCCCTATTTGGGGACCAGTTGGGGGCTTTGCTTTCACCTATGTATGTCAAACATTGTATTGCATTCAATATGCAATCAATCAATGTGTCTTTACTGGTTGCAACAGGTGTGTTAAGATGTAGGCCTGTATTAGGCCTTTGTTACAGTGTTGCAAATATACTGTGCCATCTACAAAATTAGGCCCCGGCTGTCAGTACTGTTTAAATTGAAGTATCCAATGAGTAGCTCTGCCATATATACCACTTTTCTGACTGCATGAATTCTTTTGTGAAACATTGTCTCCCTCTTGTGGACCACCGAATTTTAAATGTGGTGTATTATATGGATTTAAAAATAAAAGGAAAAATGGTGTCTGTGCTGATTTTGACTATGCTTGTCTTGTCCATCTACACCTGTGTGAGTATTGTAATGCTTTGGACCAATCAGGTGCGCTGCCTGCAGTAGATAGAATCTGAGCACGGAACCTTCAGGTGCAGTCACAATGAGCCTTTGGCCATTGTCTCCGGAACTCTCACGTGTCACAATGGGCTCTTGGCCTATAACAGGCAGTGAAAAATGGCCGCCGTCTTCAGTCTGCTGCTGGTGCAGCAGCAGACCACATGGCAGGGGGGGTCTGTGCCCAGCTTCAGGAGAGTTGGGAAGACAACTGCTCGCCTGTCTGTTTTTTGAATTTCCCACTCAGTTACTGCACACTTTAGAGCAAAAGGGGGATGGAGGGTGTGTTAAAATAGGTGGAGATATGCAGATTCAAAACGCGTTGTGCACAGCTTGAACACACACACATACACAGTAGAACTGTCATTGAGAAGGCCTCCAGAGCTTCTAGAAATGCCTTCCCCTTGGCAATTTTTGCTCTCTCTCCACAATGGGTGTCGGTTTTAGGCCTTGGTGCGGCAGAAGTGGCAAACCATTTCTGGTTATCTCTCCTCTGCCTTTCGCATCCGTCGTCGTCGCCGCCGCTCAAGATCAAGTGTAGTATCTGATACGTCCCGTATTTGGGGACGAGTTGGGGGCTTTGCTTTCACCTATGTATATCAAACATTGTATTGCATTCAATATGCAATCAATCAATGTGTCTTTACTGGTTGCAACAGGTGTGTTAAGATGTAGGCCTGTATTAGGCCTTTGTTACAGTGTTGCAAATATACTGTGCCATCTACAAAATTAGGCCCCGGCTGTCAGTACTGTTTACATTGAAGTATCCAATGAGTAGCTCTGCCATATATACCACTTTTCTGACTGCATGAATTCTTTTGTGAAACATTGTCTCCCTCTTGTGGACCACCGAATTTTAAATGTGGTGTATTATATGTATTTAAAAAAAAAGGAAAAATGGTGTCTGTGCTGATTTTGACTATGCTTGTCTTGTCCATCTACACCTGTGTGAGTATTGTAATGCTTTGGACCAATCAGGTGCGCTGCCTGCAGTAGATAGAATCTGAGCACGGAACCTTCACGTGCAGTCACAATGAGCCTTTGGCCATTGTCTCCGGAACTCTCACGTGTCACAATGGGCTCTTGGCCTATAACAGGCAGTGAAAAATGGCCGCCGTCTTCAGTCTGCTGCTGGTGCAGCAGCAGACCACATGGCAGGGGGGGTCTGTGCCCAGCTTCAGGAGAGTTGGGAAGACAACTGCTCGCCTGTCTGTTTTTTGAATTTCCCACTCAGTTACTGCACACTTTAGAGCAAAAGGGGGATGGAGGGTGTGTTAAAATAGGTGGAGATATGCAGATTCAAAACGCGTTGTGCACAGCTTGAACACACACACATACACAGTAGAACTGTCATTGAGAAGGCCTCCAGAGCTTCTAGAAATGCCTTCCCCTTGGCAATTTTTGCTCTCTCCACAATGGGTGTCGGTTTTAGGCCTTGGTGCGGCAGAAGTGGCAAACCATTTCTGGTTATCTCTTCTCTGCCTTTCGCAACCGTCGTCGTCGCCGCCGCTCAAGATCAAGTGTAGTATCTGATACGTCCCCTATTTGGGGACCAGTTGGGGGCTTTGCTTTCACCTATGTATGTCAAACATTGTATTGCATTCAATATGCAATCAATCAATGTGTCTTTACTGGTTGCAACAGGTGTGTTAAGATGTAGGCCTGTATTAGGCCTTTGTTACAGTGTTGCAAATATACTGTGCCATCTACAAAATTAGGCCCCGGCTGTCAGTACTGTTTAAATTGAAGTATCCAATGAGTAGCTCTGCCATATATACCACTTTTCTGACTGCATGAATTCTTTTGTGAAACATTGTCTCCCTCTTGTGGACCACCGAATTTTAAATGTGGTGTATTATATGTATTTAAAAAAAAAGGAAAAATGGTGTCTGTGCTGATTTTGACTATGCTTGTCTTGTCCATCTACACCTGTGTGAGTATTGTAATGCTTTGGACCAATCAGGTGCGCTGCCTGCAGTAGATAGAATCTGAGCACGGAACCTTCACGTGCAGTCACAATGAGCCTTTGGCCATTGTCTCCGGAACTCTCACGTGTCACAATGGGCTCTTGGCCTATAACAGGCAGTGAAAAATGGCCGCCGTCTTCAGTCTGCTGCTGGTGCAGCAGCAGACCACATGGCAGGGGGGGTCTGTGCCCAGCTTCAGGAGAGTTGGGAAGACAACTGCTCGCCTGTCTGTTTTTTGAATTTCCCACTCAGTTACTGCACACTTTAGAGCAAAAGGGGGATGGAGGGTGTGTTAAAATAGGTGGAGATATGCAGATTCAAAACGCGTTGTGCACAGCTTGAACACACACACATACACAGTAGAACTGTCATTGAGAAGGCCTCCAGAGCTTCTAGAAATGCCTTCCCCTTGGCAATTTTTGCTCTCTCCACAATGGGTGTCGGTTTTAGGCCTTGGTGCGGCAGAAGTGGCAAACCATTTCTGGTTATCTCTCCTCTGCCTTTCGCATCCGTCATCGTCGCCGCCGCTCAAGATCAAGTGTAGTATCTGATACGTCCCCTATTTGGGGACCAGTTGGGGGCTTTGCTTTCACCTATGTATGTCAAACATTGTATTGCATTCAATATGCAATCAATCAATGTGTCTTTACTGGTTGCAACAGGTGTGTTAAGATGTAGGCCTGTATTAGGCCTTTGTTACAGTGTTGCAAATATACTGTGCCATCTACAAAATTAGGCCCCGGCTGTCAGTACTGTTTAAATTGAAGTATCCAATGAGTAGCTCTGCCATATATACCACTTTTCTGACTGCATGAATTCTTTTGTGAAATATTGTCTCCCTCTTGTGGACCACCGAATTTTAAATGTGGTGTATTATATGGATTTAAAAATAAAAGGAAAAATGGTGTCTGTGCTGATTTTGACTATGCTTGTCTTGTCCATCTACACCTGTGTGAGTATTGTAATGCTTTGGACCAATCAGGTGCGCTGCCTGCAGTAGATAGAATCTGAGCACGGAACCTTCAGGTGCAGTCACAATGAGCCTTTGGCCATTGTCTCCGGAACTCTCACGTGTCACAATGGGCTCTTGGCCTATAACAGGCAGTGAAAAATGGCCGCCGTCTTCAGTCTGCTGCTGGTGCAGCAGCAGACCACATGGCAGGGGGGGTCTGTGCCCAGCTTCAGGAGAGTTGGGAAGACAACTGCTCGCCTGTCTGTTTTTTGAATTTCCCACTCAGTTACTGCACACTTTAGAGCAAAAGGGGGATGGAGGGTGTGTTAAAATAGGTGGAGATATGCAGATTCAAAACGCGTTGTGCACAGCTTGAACACACACACATACACAGTAGAACTGTCATTGAGAAGGCCTCCAGAGCTTCTAGAAATGCCTTCCCCTTGGCAATTTTTGCTCTCTCCACAATGGGTGTCGGTTTTAGGCCTTGGTGCGGCAGAAGTGGCAAACCATTTCTGGTTATCTCTCCTCTGCCTTTCGCATCCGTCATCGTCGCCGCCGCTCAAGATCAAGTGTAGTATCTGATACGTCCCCTATTTGGGGACCAGTTGGGGGCTTTGCTTTCACCTATGTATGTCAAACATTGTATTGCATTCAATATGCAATCAATCAATGTGTCTTTACTGGTTGCAACAGGTGTGTTAAGATGTAGGCCTGTATTAGGCCTTTGTTACAGTGTTGCAAATATACTGTGCCATCTACAAAATTAGGCCCCGGCTGTCAGTACTGTTTAAATTGAAGTATCCAATGAGTAGCTCTGCCATATATACCACTTTTCTGACGGCATGAATTCTTTTGTGAAACATTGTCTCCCTCTTGTGGACCACCGAATTTTAAATGTGGTGTATTATATGTATTTAAAAAAAAAGGAAAAATGGTGTCTGTGCTGATTTTGACTATGCTTGTCTTGTCCATCTACACCTGTGTGAGTATTGTAATGCTTTGGACCAATCAGGTGCGCTGCCTGCAGTAGATAGAATCTGAGCACGGAACCTTCACGTGCAGTCACAATGAGCCTTTGGCCATTGTCTCCGGAACTCTCACGTGTCACAATGGGCTCTTGGCCTATAACAGGCAGTGAAAAATGGCCGCCGTCTTCAGTCTGCTGCTGGTGCAGCAGCAGACCACATGGCAGGGGGGGTCTGTGCCCAGCTTCAGGAGAGTTGGGAAGACAACTGCTCGCCTGTCTGTTTTTTGAATTTCCCACTCAGTTACTGCACACTTTAGAGCAAAAGGGGGATGGAGGGTGTGTTAAAATAGGTGGAGATATGCAGATTCAAAACGCGTTGTGCACAGCTTGAACACACACACATACACAGTAGAACTGTCATTGAGAAGGCCTCCAGAGCTTCTAGAAATGCCTTCCCCTTGGCAATTTTTGCTCTCTCTCCACAATGGGTGTCGGTTTTAGGCCTTGGTGCGGCAGAAGTGGCAAACCATTTCTGGTTATCTCTCCTCTGCCTTTCGCATCCGTCGTCGTCGCCGCCGCTCAAGATCAAGTGTAGTATCTGATACGTCCCGTATTTGGGGACGAGTTGGGGGCTTTGCTTTCACCTATGTATATCAAACATTGTATTGCATTCAATATGCAATCAATCAATGTGTCTTTACTGGTTGCAACAGGTGTGTTAAGATGTAGGCCTGTATTAGGCCTTTGTTACAGTGTTGCAAATATACTGTGCCATCTACAAAATTAGGCCCCGGCTGTCAGTACTGTTTAAATTGAAGTATCCAATGAGTAGCTCTGCCATATATACCACTTTTCTGACTGCATGAATTCTTTTGTGAAACATTGTCTCCCTCTTGTGGACCACCGAATTTTAAATGTGGTGTATTATATGTATTTAAAAAAAAAGGAAAAATGGTGTCTGTGCTGATTTTGACTATGCTTGTCTTGTCCATCTACACCTGTGTGAGT
Organism: Ranitomeya variabilis; assembly: GCF_051348905.1. Taxonomy (NCBI): domain Eukaryota; kingdom Metazoa; phylum Chordata; class Amphibia; order Anura; family Dendrobatidae; genus Ranitomeya; species Ranitomeya variabilis. The sequence continues at coordinate 225,823 of NW_027507948.1, read as the reverse complement.
ATTGTAATGCTTTGGACCAATCAGGTGCGCTGCCTGCAGTAGATAGAATCTGAGCACGGAACCTTCACGTGCAGTCACAATGAGCCTTTGGCCATTGTCTCCGGAACTCTCACGTGTCACAATGGGCTCTTGGCCTATAACAGGCAGTGAAAAATGGCCGCCGTCTTCAGTCTGCTGCTGGTGCAGCAGCAGACCACATGGCAGGGGGGGTCTGTGCCCAGCTTCAGGAGAGTTGGGAAGACAACTGCTCGCCTGTCTGTTTTTTGAATTTCCCACTCAGTTACTGCACACTTTAGAGCAAAAGGGGGATGGAGGGTGTGTTAAAATAGGTGGAGATATGCAGATTCAAAACGCGTTGTGCACAGCTTGAACACACACACATACACAGTAGAACTGTCATTGAGAAGGCCTCCAGAGCTTCTAGAAATGCCTTCCCCTTGGCAATTTTTGCTCTCTCCACAATGGGTGTCGGTTTTAGGCCTTGGTGCGGCAGAAGTGGCAAACCATTTCTGGTTATCTCTCCTCTGCCTTTCGCATCCGTCATCGTCGCCGCCGCTCAAGATCAAGTGTAGTATCTGATACGTCCCCTATTTGGGGACCAGTTGGGGGCTTTGCTTTCACCTATGTATGTCAAACATTGTATTGCATTCAATATGCAATCAATCAATGTGTCTTTACTGGTTGCAACAGGTGTGTTAAGATGTAGGCCTGTATTAGGCCTTTGTTACAGTGTTGCAAATATACTGTGCCATCTACAAAATTAGGCCCCGGCTGTCAGTACTGTTTAAATTGAAGTATCCAATGAGTAGCTCTGCCATATATACCACTTTTCTGACTGCATGAATTCTTTTGTGAAATATTGTCTCCCTCTTGTGGACCACCGAATTTTAAATGTGGTGTATTATATGGATTTAAAAATAAAAGGAAAAATGGTGTCTGTGCTGATTTTGACTATGCTTGTCTTGTCCATCTACACCTGTGTGAGTATTGTAATGCTTTGGACCAATCAGGTGCGCTGCCTGCAGTAGATAGAATCTGAGCACGGAACCTTCAGGTGCAGTCACAATGAGCCTTTGGCCATTGTCTCCGGAACTCTCACGTGTCACAATGGGCTCTTGGCCTATAACAGGCAGTGAAAAATGGCCGCCGTCTTCAGTCTGCTGCTGGTGCAGCAGCAGACCACATGGCAGGGGGGGTCTGTGCCCAGCTTCAGGAGAGTTGGGAAGACAACTGCTCGCCTGTCTGTTTTTTGAATTTCCCACTCAGTTACTGCACACTTTAGAGCAAAAGGGGGATGGAGGGTGTGTTAAAATAGGTGGAGATATGCAGATTCAAAACGCGTTGTGCACAGCTTGAACACACACACATACACAGTAGAACTGTCATTGAGAAGGCCTCCAGAGCTTCTAGAAATGCCTTCCCCTTGGCAATTTTTGCTCTCTCCACAATGGGTGTCGGTTTTAGGCCTTGGTGCGGCAGAAGTGGCAAACCATTTCTGGTTATCTCTCCTCTGCCTTTCGCATCCGTCATCGTCGCCGCCGCTCAAGATCAAGTGTAGTATCTGATACGTCCCCTATTTGGGGACCAGTTGGGGGCTTTGCTTTCACCTATGTATGTCAAACATTGTATTGCATTCAATATGCAATCAATCAATGTGTCTTTACTGGTTGCAACAGGTGTGTTAAGATGTAGGCCTGTATTAGGCCTTTGTTACAGTGTTGCAAATATACTGTGCCATCTACAAAATTAGGCCCCGGCTGTCAGTACTGTTTAAATTGAAGTATCCAATGAGTAGCTCTGCCATATATACCACTTTTCTGACGGCATGAATTCTTTTGTGAAACATTGTCTCCCTCTTGTGGACCACCGAATTTTAAATGTGGTGTATTATATGTATTTAAAAAAAAAGGAAAAATGGTGTCTGTGCTGATTTTGACTATGCTTGTCTTGTCCATCTACACCTGTGTGAGTATTGTAATGCTTTGGACCAATCAGGTGCGCTGCCTGCAGTAGATAGAATCTGAGCACGGAACCTTCACGTGCAGTCACAATGAGCCTTTGGCCATTGTCTCCGGAACTCTCACGTGTCACAATGGGCTCTTGGCCTATAACAGGCAGTGAAAAATGGCCGCCGTCTTCAGTCTGCTGCTGGTGCAGCAGCAGACCACATGGCAGGGGGGGTCTGTGCCCAGCTTCAGGAGAGTTGGGAAGACAACTGCTCGCCTGTCTGTTTTTTGAATTTCCCACTCAGTTACTGCACACTTTAGAGCAAAAGGGGGATGGAGGGTGTGTTAAAATAGGTGGAGATATGCAGATTCAAAACGCGTTGTGCACAGCTTGAACACACACACATACACAGTAGAACTGTCATTGAGAAGGCCTCCAGAGCTTCTAGAAATGCCTTCCCCTTGGCAATTTTTGCTCTCTCTCCACAATGGGTGTCGGTTTTAGGCCTTGGTGCGGCAGAAGTGGCAAACCATTTCTGGTTATCTCTCCTCTGCCTTTCGCATCCGTCGTCGTCGCCGCCGCTCAAGATCAAGTGTAGTATCTGATACGTCCCGTATTTGGGGACGAGTTGGGGGCTTTGCTTTCACCTATGTATATCAAACATTGTATTGCATTCAATATGCAATCAATCAATGTGTCTTTACTGGTTGCAACAGGTGTGTTAAGATGTAGGCCTGTATTAGGCCTTTGTTACAGTGTTGCAAATATACTGTGCCATCTACAAAATTAGGCCCCGGCTGTCAGTACTGTTTAAATTGAAGTATCCAATGAGTAGCTCTGCCATATATACCACTTTTCTGACTGCATGAATTCTTTTGTGAAACATTGTCTCCCTCTTGTGGACCACCGAATTTTAAATGTGGTGTATTATATGTATTTAAAAAAAAAGGAAAAATGGTGTCTGTGCTGATTTTGACTATGCTTGTCTTGTCCATCTACACCTGTGTGAGTATTGTAATGCTTTGGACCAATCAGGTGCGCTGCCTGCAGTAGATAGAATCTGAGCACGGAACCTTCACGTGCAGTCACAATGAGCCTTTGGCCATTGTCTCCGGAACTCTCACGTGTCACAATGGGCTCTTGGCCTATAACAGGCAGTGAAAAATGGCCGCCGTCTTCAGTCTGCTGCTGGTGCAGCAGCAGACCACATGGCAGGGGGGGTCTGTGCCCAGCTTCAGGAGAGTTGGGAAGACAACTGCTCGCCTGTCTGTTTTTTGAATTTCCCACTCAGTTACTGCACACTTTAGAGCAAAAGGGGGATGGAGGGTGTGTTAAAATAGGTGGAGATATGCAGATTCAAAACGCGTTGTGCACAGCTTGAACACACACACATACACAGTAGAACTGTCATTGAGAAGGCCTCCAGAGCTTCTAGAAATGCCTTCCCCTTGGCAATTTTTGCTCTCTCTCCACAATGGGTGTCGGTTTTAGGCCTTGGTGCGGCAGAAGTGGCAAACCATTTCTGGTTATCTCTTCTCTGCCTTTCGCAACCGTCGTCGTCGCCGCCGCTCAAGATCAAGTGTAGTATCTGATACGTCCCCTATTTGGGGACCAGTTGGGGGCTTTGCTTTCACCTATGTATGTCAAACATTGTATTGCATTCAATATGCAATCAATCAATGTGTCTTTACTGGTTGCAACAGGTGTGTTAAGATGTAGGCCTGTATTAGGCCTTTGTTACAGTGTTGCAAATATACTGTGCCATCTACAAAATTAGGCCCCGGCTGTCAGTACTGTTTAAATTGAAGTATCCAATGAGTAGCTCTGCCATATATACCACTTTTCTGACTGCATGAATTCTTTTGTGAAACATTGTCTCCCTCTTGTGGACCACCGAATTTTAAATGTGGTGTATTATATGGATTTAAAAATAAAAGGAAAAATGGTGTCTGTGCTGATTTTGACTATGCTTGTCTTGTCCATCTACACCTGTGTGAGTATTGTAATGCTTTGGACCAATCAGGTGCGCTGCCTGCAGTAGATAGAATCTGAGCACGGAACCTTCAGGTGCAGTCACAATGAGCCTTTGGCCATTGTCTCCGGAACTCTCACGTGTCACAATGGGCTCTTGGCCTATAACAGGCAGTGAAAAATGGCCGCCGTCTTCAGTCTGCTGCTGGTGCAGCAGCAGACCACATGGCAGGGGGGGTCTGTGCCCAGCTTCAGGAGAGTTGGGAAGACAACTGCTCGCCTGTCTGTTTTTTGAATTTCCCACTCAGTTACTGCACACTTTAGAGCAAAAGGGGGATGGAGGGTGTGTTAAAATAGGTGGAGATATGCAGATTCAAAACGCGTTGTGCACAGCTTGAACACACACACATACACAGTAGAACTGTCATTGAGAAGGCCTCCAGAGCTTCTAGAAATGCCTTCCCCTTGGCAATTTTTGCTCTCTCCACAATGGGTGTCGGTTTTAGGCCTTGGTGCGGCAGAAGTGGCAAACCATTTCTGGTTATCTCTCCTCTGCCTTTCGCATCCGTCATCGTCGCCGCCGCTCAAGATCAAGTGTAGTATCTGATACGTCCCCTATTTGGGGACCAGTTGGGGGCTTTGCTTTCACCTATGTATGTCAAACATTGTATTGCATTCAATATGCAATCAATCAATGTGTCTTTACTGGTTGCAACAGGTGTGTTAAGATGTAGGCCTGTATTAGGCCTTTGTTACAGTGTTGCAAATATACTGTGCCATCTACAAAATTAGGCCCCGGCTGTCAGTACTGTTTAAATTGAAGTATCCAATGAGTAGCTCTGCCATATATACCACTTTTCTGACTGCATGAATTCTTTTGTGAAACATTGTCTCCCTCTTGTGGACCACCGAATTTTAAATGTGGTGTATTATATGGATTTAAAAATAAAAGGAAAAATGGTGTCTGTGCTGATTTTGACTATGCTTGTCTTGTCCATCTACACCTGTGTGAGTATTGTAATGCTTTGGACCAATCAGGTGCGCTGCCTGCAGTAGATAGAATCTGAGCACGGAACCTTCAGGTGCAGTCACAATGAGCCTTTGGCCATTGTCTCCGGAACTCTCACGTGTCACAATGGGCTCTTGGCCTATAACAGGCAGTGAAAAATGGCCGCCGTCTTCAGTCTGCTGCTGGTGCAGCAGCAGACCACATGGCAGGGGGGGTCTGTGCCCAGCTTCAGGAGAGTTGGGAAGACAACTGCTCGCCTGTCTGTTTTTTGAATTTCCCACTCAGTTACTGCACACTTTAGAGCAAAAGGGGGATGGAGGGTGTGTTAAAATAGGTGGAGATATGCAGATTCAAAACGCGTTGTGCACAGCTTGAACACACACACATACACAGTAGAACTGTCATTGAGAAGGCCTCCAGAGCTTCTAGAAATGCCTTCCCCTTGGCAATTTTTGCTCTCTCTCCACAATGGGTGTCGGTTTTAGGCCTTGGTGCGGCAGAAGTGGCAAACCATTTCTGGTTATCTCTCCTCTGCCTTTCGCATCCGTCGTCGTCGCCGCCGCTCAAGATCAAGTGTAGTATCTGATACGTCCCGTATTTGGGGACGAGTTGGGGGCTTTGCTTTCACCTATGTATATCAAACATTGTATTGCATTCAATATGCAATCAATCAATGTGTCTTTACTGGTTGCAACAGGTGTGTTAAGATGTAGGCCTGTATTAGGCCTTTGTTACAGTGTTGCAAATATACTGTGCCATCTACAAAATTAGGCCCCGGCTGTCAGTACTGTTTACATTGAAGTATCCAATGAGTAGCTCTGCCATATATACCACTTTTCTGACTGCATGAATTCTTTTGTGAAACATTGTCTCCCTCTTGTGGACCACCGAATTTTAAATGTGGTGTATTATATGTATTTAAAAAAAAAGGAAAAATGGTGTCTGTGCTGATTTTGACTATGCTTGTCTTGTCCATCTACACCTGTGTGAGTATTGTAATGCTTTGGACCAATCAGGTGCGCTGCCTGCAGTAGATAGAATCTGAGCACGGAACCTTCACGTGCAGTCACAATGAGCCTTTGGCCATTGTCTCCGGAACTCTCACGTGTCACAATGGGCTCTTGGCCTATAACAGGCAGTGAAAAATGGCCGCCGTCTTCAGTCTGCTGCTGGTGCAGCAGCAGACCACATGGCAGGGGGGGTCTGTGCCCAGCTTCAGGAGAGTTGGGAAGACAACTGCTCGCCTGTCTGTTTTTTGAATTTCCCACTCAGTTACTGCACACTTTAGAGCAAAAGGGGGATGGAGGGTGTGTTAAAATAGGTGGAGATATGCAGATTCAAAACGCGTTGTGCACAGCTTGAACACACACACATACACAGTAGAACTGTCATTGAGAAGGCCTCCAGAGCTTCTAGAAATGCCTTCCCCTTGGCAATTTTTGCTCTCTCTCCACAATGGGTGTCGGTTTTAGGCCTTGGTGCGGCAGAAGTGGCAAACCATTTCTGGTTATCTCTTCTCTGCCTTTCGCAACCGTCGTCGTCGCCGCCGCTCAAGATCAAGTGTAGTATCTGATACGTCCCCTATTTGGGGACCAGTTGGGGGCTTTGCTTTCACCTATGTATGTCAAACATTGTATTGCATTCAATATGCAATCAATCAATGTGTCTTTACTGGTTGCAACAGGTGTGTTAAGATGTAGGCCTGTATTAGGCCTTTGTTACAGTGTTGCAAATATACTGTGCCATCTACAAAATTAGGCCCCGGCTGTCAGTACTGTTTAAATTGAAGTATCCAATGAGTAGCTCTGCCATATATACCACTTTTCTGACTGCATGAATTCTTTTGTGAAACATTGTCTCCCTCTTGTGGACCACCGAATTTTAAATGTGGTGTATTATATGGATTTAAAAATAAAAGGAAAAATGGTGTCTGTGCTGATTTTGACTATGCTTGTCTTGTCCATCTACACCTGTGTGAGTATTGTAATGCTTTGGACCAATCAGGTGCGCTGCCTGCAGTAGATAGAATCTGAGCACGGAACCTTCAGGTGCAGTCACAATGAGCCTTTGGCCATTGTCTCCGGAACTCTCACGTGTCACAATGGGCTCTTGGCCTATAACAGGCAGTGAAAAATGGCCGCCGTCTTCAGTCTGCTGCTGGTGCAGCAGCAGACCACATGGCAGGGGGGGTCTGTGCCCAGCTTCAGGAGAGTTGGGAAGACAACTGCTCGCCTGTCTGTTTTTTGAATTTCCCACTCAGTTACTGCACACTTTAGAGCAAAAGGGGGATGGAGGGTGTGTTAAAATAGGTGGAGATATGCAGATTCAAAACGCGTTGTGCACAGCTTGAACACACACACATACACAGTAGAACTGTCATTGAGAAGGCCTCCAGAGCTTCTAGAAATGCCTTCCCCTTGGCAATTTTTGCTCTCTCCACAATGGGTGTCGGTTTTAGGCCTTGGTGCGGCAGAAGTGGCAAACCATTTCTGGTTATCTCTCCTCTGCCTTTCGCATCCGTCGTCGTCGCCGCCGCTCAAGATCAAGTGTAGTATCTGATACGTCCCCTATTTGGGGACCAGTTGGGGGCTTTGCTTTCACCTATGTATGTCAAACATTGTATTGCATTCAATATGCAATCAATCAATGTGTCTTTACTGGTTGCAACAGGTGTGTTAAGATGTAGGCCTGTATTAGGCCTTTGTTACAGTGTTGCAAATATACTGTGCCATCTACAAAATTAGGCCCCGGCTGTCAGTACTGTTTAAATTGAAGTATCCAATGAGTAGCTCTGCCATATATACCACTTTTCTGACGGCATGAATTCTTTTGTGAAACATTGTCTCCCTCTTGTGGACCACCGAATTTTAAATGTGGTGTATTATATGTATTTAAAAAAAAGGAAAAATGGTGTCTGTGCTGATTTTGACTATGCTTGTCTTGTCCATCTACACCTGTGTGAGTATTGTAATGCTTTGGACCAATCAGGTGCGCTGCCTGCAGTAGATAGAATCTGAGCACGGAACCTTCACGTGCAGTCACAATGAGCCTTTGGCCATTGTCTCCGGAACTCTCACGTGTCACAATGGGCTCTTGGCCTATAACAGGCAGTGAAAAATGGCCGCCGTCTTCAGTCTGCTGCTGGTGCAGCAGCAGACCACATGGCAGGGGGGGTCTGTGCCCAGCTTCAGGAGAGTTGGGAAGACAACTGCTCGCCTGTCTGTTTTTTGAATTTCCCACTCAGTTACTGCACACTTTAGAGCAAAAGGGGGATGGAGGGTGTGTTAAAATAGGTGGAGATATGCAGATTCAAAACGCGTTGTGCACAGCTTGAACACACACACATACACAGTAGAACTGTCATTGAGAAGGCCTCCAGAGCTTCTAGAAATGCCTTCCCCTTGGCAATTTTTGCTCTCTCTCCACAATGGGTGTCGGTTTTAGGCCTTGGTGCGGCAGAAGTGGCAAACCATTTCTGGTTATCTCTCCTCTGCCTTTCGCATCCGTCGTCGTCGCCGCCGCTCAAGATCAAGTGTAGTATCTGATACGTCCCGTATTTGGGGACGAGTTGGGGGCTTTGCTTTCACCTATGTATATCAAACATTGTATTGCATTCAATATGCAATCAATCAATGTGTCTTTACTGGTTGCAACAGGTGTGTTAAGATGTAGGCCTGTATTAGGCCTTTGTTACAGTGTTGCAAATATACTGTGCCATCTACAAAATTAGGCCCCGGCTGTCAGTACTGTTTAAATTGAAGTATCCAATGAGTAGCTCTGCCATATATACCACTTTTCTGACTGCATGAATTCTTTTGTGAAACATTGTCTCCCTCTTGTGGACCACCGAATTTTAAATGTGGTGTATTATATGTATTTAAAAAAAAAGGAAAAATGGTGTCTGTGCTGATTTTGACTATTCTTGTCTTGTCCATCTACACCTGTGTGAGTATTGTAATGCTTTGGACCAATCAGGTGCGCTGCCTGCAGTAGATAGAATCTGAGCACGGAACCTTCACGTGCAGTCACAATGAGCCTTTGGCCATTGTCTCCGGAACTCTCACGTGTCACAATGGGCTCTTGGCCTATAACAGGCAGTGAAAAATGGCCGCCGTCTTCAGTCTGCTGCTGGTGCAGCAGCAGACCACATGGCAGGGGGGGTCTGTGCCCAGCTTCAGGAGAGTTGGGAAGACAACTGCTCGCCTGTCTGTTTTTTGAATTTCCCACTCAGTTACTGCACACTTTAGAGCAAAAGGGGGATGGAGGGTGTGTTAAAATAGGTGGAGATATGCAGATTCAAAACGCGTTGTGCACAGCTTGAACACACACACATACACAGTAGAACTGTCATTGAGAAGGCCTCCAGAGCTTCTAGAAATGCCTTCCCCTTGGCAATTTTTGCTCTCTCTCCACAATGGGTGTCGGTTTTAGGCCTTGGTGCGGCAGAAGTGGCAAACCATTTCTGGTTATCTCTTCTCTGCCTTTCGCAACCGTCGTCGTCGCCGCCGCTCAAGATCAAGTGTAGTATCTGATACGTCCCCTATTTGGGGACCAGTTGGGGGCTTTGCTTTCACCTATGTATGTCAAACATTGTATTGCATTCAATATGCAATCAATCAATGTGTCTTTACTGGTTGCAACAGGTGTGTTAAGATGTAGGCCTGTATTAGGCCTTTGTTACAGTGTTGCAAATATACTGTGCCATCTACAAAATTAGGCCCCGGCTGTCAGTACTGTTTAAATTGAAGTATCCAATGAGTAGCTCTGCCATATATACCACTTTTCTGACTGCATGAATTCTTTTGTGAAACATTGTCTCCCTCTTGTGGACCACCGAATTTTAAATGTGGTGTATTATATGGATTTAAAAATAAAAGGAAAAATGGTGTCTGTGCTGATTTTGACTATGCTTGTCTTGTCCATCTACACCTGTGTGAGTATTGTAATGCTTTGGACCAATCAGGTGCGCTGCCTGCAGTAGATAGAATCTGAGCACGGAACCTTCAGGTGCAGTCACAATGAGCCTTTGGCCATTGTCTCCGGAACTCTCACGTGTCACAATGGGCTCTTGGCCTATAACAGGCAGTGAAAAATGGCCGCCGTCTTCAGTCTGCTGCTGGTGCAGCAGCAGACCACATGGCAGGGGGGGTCTGTGCCCAGCTTCAGGAGAGTTGGGAAGACAACTGCTCGCCTGTCTGTTTTTTGAATTTCCCACTCAGTTACTGCACACTTTAGAGCAAAAGGGGGATGGAGGGTGTGTTAAAATAGGTGGAGATATGCAGATTCAAAACGCGTTGTGCACAGCTTGAACACACACACATACACAGTAGAACTGTCATTGAGAAGGCCTCCAGAGCTTCTAGAAATGCCTTCCCCTTGGCAATTTTTGCTCTCTCCACAATGGGTGTCGGTTTTAGGCCTTGGTGCGGCAGAAGTGGCAAACCATTTCTGGTTATCTCTCCTCTGCCTTTCGCATCCGTCATCGTCGCCGCCGCTCAAGATCAAGTGTAGTATCTGATACGTCCCCTATTTGGGGACCAGTTGGGGGCTTTGCTTTCACCTATGTATGTCAAACATTGTATTGCATTCAATATGCAATCAATCAATGTGTCTTTACTGGTTGCAACAGGTGTGTTAAGATGTAGGCCTGTATTAGGCCTTTGTTACAGTGTTGCAAATATACTGTGCCATCTACAAAATTAGGCCCCGGCTGTCAGTACTGTTTAAATTGAAGTATCCAATGAGTAGCTCTGCCATATATACCACTTTTCTGACTGCATGAATTCTTTTGTGAAACATTGTCTCCCTCTTGTGGACCACCGAATTTTAAATGTGGTGTATTATATGGATTTAAAAATAAAAGGAAAAATGGTGTCTGTGCTGATTTTGACTATGCTTGTCTTGTCCATCTACACCTGTGTGAGTATTGTAATGCTTTGGACCAATCAGGTGCGCTGCCTGCAGTAGATAGAATCTGAGCACGGAACCTTCAGGTGCAGTCACAATGAGCCTTTGGCCATTGTCTCCGGAACTCTCACGTGTCACAATGGGCTCTTGGCCTATAACAGGCAGTGAAAAATGGCCGCCGTCTTCAGTCTGCTGCTGGTGCAGCAGCAGACCACATGGCAGGGGGGGTCTGTGCCCAGCTTCAGGAGAGTTGGGAAGACAACTGCTCGCCTGTCTGTTTTTTGAATTTCCCACTCAGTTACTGCACACTTTAGAGCAAAAGGGGGATGGAGGGTGTGTTAAAATAGGTGGAGATATGCAGATTCAAAACGCGTTGTGCACAGCTTGAACACACACACATACACAGTAGAACTGTCATTGAGAAGGCCTCCAGAGCTTCTAGAAATGCCTTCCCCTTGGCAATTTTTGCTCTCTCTCCACAATGGGTGTCGGTTTTAGGCCTTGGTGCGGCAGAAGTGGCAAACCATTTCTGGTTATCTCTCCTCTGCCTTTCGCATCCGTCGTCGTCGCCGCCGCTCAAGATCAAGTGTAGTATCTGATACGTCCCGTATTTGGGGACGAGTTGGGGGCTTTGCTTTCACCTATGTATATCAAACATTGTATTGCATTCAATATGCAATCAATCAATGTGTCTTTACTGGTTGCAACAGGTGTGTTAAGATGTAGGCCTGTATTAGGCCTTTGTTACAGTGTTGCAAATATACTGTGCCATCTACAAAATTAGGCCCCGGCTGTCAGTACTGTTTACATTGAAGTATCCAATGAGTAGCTCTGCCATATATACCACTTTTCTGACTGCATGAATTCTTTTGTGAAACATTGTCTCCCTCTTGTGGACCACCGAATTTTAAATGTGGTGTATTATATGTATTTAAAAAAAAAGGAAAAATGGTGTCTGTGCTGATTTTGACTATGCTTGTCTTGTCCATCTACACCTGTGTGAGTATTGTAATGCTTTGGACCAATCAGGTGCGCTGCCTGCAGTAGATAGAATCTGAGCACGGAACCTTCACGTGCAGTCACAATGAGCCTTTGGCCATTGTCTCCGGAACTCTCACGTGTCACAATGGGCTCTTGGCCTATAACAGGCAGTGAAAAATGGCCGCCGTCTTCAGTCTGCTGCTGGTGCAGCAGCAGACCACATGGCAGGGGGGGTCTGTGCCCAGCTTCAGGAGAGTTGGGAAGACAACTGCTCGCCTGTCTGTTTTTTGAATTTCCCACTCAGTTACTGCACACTTTAGAGCAAAAGGGGGATGGAGGGTGTGTTAAAATAGGTGGAGATATGCAGATTCAAAACGCGTTGTGCACAGCTTGAACACACACACATACACAGTAGAACTGTCATTGAGAAGGCCTCCAGAGCTTCTAGAAATGCCTTCCCCTTGGCAATTTTTGCTCTCTCCACAATGGGTGTCGGTTTTAGGCCTTGGTGCGGCAGAAGTGGCAAACCATTTCTGGTTATCTCTTCTCTGCCTTTCGCAACCGTCGTCGTCGCCGCCGCTCAAGATCAAGTGTAGTATCTGATACGTCCCCTATTTGGGGACCAGTTGGGGGCTTTGCTTTCACCTATGTATGTCAAACATTGTATTGCATTCAATATGCAATCAATCAATGTGTCTTTACTGGTTGCAACAGGTGTGTTAAGATGTAGGCCTGTATTAGGCCTTTGTTACAGTGTTGCAAATATACTGTGCCATCTACAAAATTAGGCCCCGGCTGTCAGTACTGTTTAAATTGAAGTATCCAATGAGTAGCTCTGCCATATATACCACTTTTCTGACTGCATGAATTCTTTTGTGAAACATTGTCTCCCTCTTGTGGACCACCGAATTTTAAATGTGGTGTATTATATGTATTTAAAAAAAAAGGAAAAATGGTGTCTGTGCTGATTTTGACTATGCTTGTCTTGTCCATCTACACCTGTGTGAGTATTGTAATGCTTTGGACCAATCAGGTGCGCTGCCTGCAGTAGATAGAATCTGAGCACGGAACCTTCACGTGCAGTCACAATGAGCCTTTGGCCATTGTCTCCGGAACTCTCACGTGTCACAATGGGCTCTTGGCCTATAACAGGCAGTGAAAAATGGCCGCCGTCTTCAGTCTGCTGCTGGTGCAGCAGCAGACCACATGGCAGGGGGGGTCTGTGCCCAGCTTCAGGAGAGTTGGGAAGACAACTGCTCGCCTGTCTGTTTTTTGAATTTCCCACTCAGTTACTGCACACTTTAGAGCAAAAGGGGGATGGAGGGTGTGTTAAAATAGGTGGAGATATGCAGATTCAAAACGCGTTGTGCACAGCTTGAACACACACACATACACAGTAGAACTGTCATTGAGAAGGCCTCCAGAGCTTCTAGAAATGCCTTCCCCTTGGCAATTTTTGCTCTCTCCACAATGGGTGTCGGTTTTAGGCCTTGGTGCGGCAGAAGTGGCAAACCATTTCTGGTTATCTCTCCTCTGCCTTTCGCATCCGTCATCGTCGCCGCCGCTCAAGATCAAGTGTAGTATCTGATACGTCCCCTATTTGGGGACCAGTTGGGGGCTTTGCTTTCACCTATGTATGTCAAACATTGTATTGCATTCAATATGCAATCAATCAATGTGTCTTTACTGGTTGCAACAGGTGTGTTAAGATGTAGGCCTGTATTAGGCCTTTGTTACAGTGTTGCAAATATACTGTGCCATCTACAAAATTAGGCCCCGGCTGTCAGTACTGTTTAAATTGAAGTATCCAATGAGTAGCTCTGCCATATATACCACTTTTCTGACTGCATGAATTCTTTTGTGAAATATTGTCTCCCTCTTGTGGACCACCGAATTTTAAATGTGGTGTATTATATGGATTTAAAAATAAAAGGAAAAATGGTGTCTGTGCTGATTTTGACTATGCTTGTCTTGTCCATCTACACCTGTGTGAGTATTGTAATGCTTTGGACCAATCAGGTGCGCTGCCTGCAGTAGATAGAATCTGAGCACGGAACCTTCAGGTGCAGTCACAATGAGCCTTTGGCCATTGTCTCCGGAACTCTCACGTGTCACAATGGGCTCTTGGCCTATAACAGGCAGTGAAAAATGGCCGCCGTCTTCAGTCTGCTGCTGGTGCAGCAGCAGACCACATGGCAGGGGGGGTCTGTGCCCAGCTTCAGGAGAGTTGGGAAGACAACTGCTCGCCTGTCTGTTTTTTGAATTTCCCACTCAGTTACTGCACACTTTAGAGCAAAAGGGGGATGGAGGGTGTGTTAAAATAGGTGGAGATATGCAGATTCAAAACGCGTTGTGCACAGCTTGAACACACACACATACACAGTAGAACTGTCATTGAGAAGGCCTCCAGAGCTTCTAGAAATGCCTTCCCCTTGGCAATTTTTGCTCTCTCCACAATGGGTGTCGGTTTTAGGCCTTGGTGCGGCAGAAGTGGCAAACCATTTCTGGTTATCTCTCCTCTGCCTTTCGCATCCGTCATCGTCGCCGCCGCTCAAGATCAAGTGTAGTATCTGATACGTCCCCTATTTGGGGACCAGTTGGGGGCTTTGCTTTCACCTATGTATGTCAAACATTGTATTGCATTCAATATGCAATCAATCAATGTGTCTTTACTGGTTGCAACAGGTGTGTTAAGATGTAGGCCTGTATTAGGCCTTTGTTACAGTGTTGCAAATATACTGTGCCATCTACAAAATTAGGCCCCGGCTGTCAGTACTGTTTAAATTGAAGTATCCAATGAGTAGCTCTGCCATATATACCACTTTTCTGACGGCATGAATTCTTTTGTGAAACATTGTCTCCCTCTTGTGGACCACCGAATTTTAAATGTGGTGTATTATATGTATTTAAAAAAAAAGGAAAAATGGTGTCTGTGCTGATTTTGACTATGCTTGTCTTGTCCATCTACACCTGTGTGAGTATTGTAATGCTTTGGACCAATCAGGTGCGCTGCCTGCAGTAGATAGAATCTGAGCACGGAACCTTCACGTGCAGTCACAATGAGCCTTTGGCCATTGTCTCCGGAACTCTCACGTGTCACAATGGGCTCTTGGCCTATAACAGGCAGTGAAAAATGGCCGCCGTCTTCAGTCTGCTGCTGGTGCAGCAGCAGACCACATGGCAGGGGGGGTCTGTGCCCAGCTTCAGGAGAGTTGGGAAGACAACTGCTCGCCTGTCTGTTTTTTGAATTTCCCACTCAGTTACTGCACACTTTAGAGCAAAAGGGGGATGGAGGGTGTGTTAAAATAGGTGGAGATATGCAGATTCAAAACGCGTTGTGCACAGCTTGAACACACACACATACACAGTAGAACTGTCATTGAGAAGGCCTCCAGAGCTTCTAGAAATGCCTTCCCCTTGGCAATTTTTGCTCTCTCTCCACAATGGGTGTCGGTTTTAGGCCTTGGTGCGGCAGAAGTGGCAAACCATTTCTGGTTATCTCTCCTCTGCCTTTCGCATCCGTCGTCGTCGCCGCCGCTCAAGATCAAGTGTAGTATCTGATACGTCCCGTATTTGGGGACGAGTTGGGGGCTTTGCTTTCACCTATGTATATCAAACATTGTATTGCATTCAATATGCAATCAATCAATGTGTCTTTACTGGTTGCAACAGGTGTGTTAAGATGTAGGCCTGTATTAGGCCTTTGTTACAGTGTTGCAAATATACTGTGCCATCTACAAAATTAGGCCCCGGCTGTCAGTACTGTTTAAATTGAAGTATCCAATGAGTAGCTCTGCCATATATACCACTTTTCTGACTGCATGAATTCTTTTGTGAAACATTGTCTCCCTCTTGTGGACCACCGAATTTTAAATGTGGTGTATTATATGTATTTAAAAAAAAAGGAAAAATGGTGTCTGTGCTGATTTTGACTATGCTTGTCTTGTCCATCTACACCTGTGTGAGTATTGTAATGCTTTGGACCAATCAGGTGCGCTGCCTGCAGTAGATAGAATCTGAGCACGGAACCTTCACGTGCAGTCACAATGAGCCTTTGGCCATTGTCTCCGGAACTCTCACGTGTCACAATGGGCTCTTGGCCTATAACAGGCAGTGAAAAATGGCCGCCGTCTTCAGTCTGCTGCTGGTGCAGCAGCAGACCACATGGCAGGGGGGGTCTGTGCCCAGCTTCAGGAGAGTTGGGAAGACAACTGCTCGCCTGTCTGTTTTTTGAATTTCCCACTCAGTTACTGCACACTTTAGAGCAAAAGGGGGATGGAGGGTGTGTTAAAATAGGTGGAGATATGCAGATTCAAAACGCGTTGTGCACAGCTTGAACACACACACATACACAGTAGAACTGTCATTGAGAAGGCCTCCAGAGCTTCTAGAAATGCCTTCCCCTTGGCAATTTTTGCTCTCTCTCCACAATGGGTGTCGGTTTTAGGCCTTGGTGCGGCAGAAGTGGCAAACCATTTCTGGTTATCTCTTCTCTGCCTTTCGCAACCGTCGTCGTCGCCGCCGCTCAAGATCAAGTGTAGTATCTGATACGTCCCCTATTTGGGGACCAGTTGGGGGCTTTGCTTTCACCTATGTATGTCAAACATTGTATTGCATTCAATATGCAATCAATCAATGTGTCTTTACTGGTTGCAACAGGTGTGTTAAGATGTAGGCCTGTATTAGGCCTTTGTTACAGTGTTGCAAATATACTGTGCCATCTACAAAATTAGGCCCCGGCTGTCAGTACTGTTTAAATTGAAGTATCCAATGAGTAGCTCTGCCATATATACCACTTTTCTGACTGCATGAATTCTTTTGTGAAACATTGTCTCCCTCTTGTGGACCACCGAATTTTAAATGTGGTGTATTATATGGATTTAAAAATAAAAGGAAAAATGGTGTCTGTGCTGATTTTGACTATGCTTGTCTTGTCCATCTACACCTGTGTGAGTATTGTAATGCTTTGGACCAATCAGGTGCGCTGCCTGCAGTAGATAGAATCTGAGCACGGAACCTTCAGGTGCAGTCACAATGAGCCTTTGGCCATTGTCTCCGGAACTCTCACGTGTCACAATGGGCTCTTGGCCTATAACAGGCAGTGAAAAATGGCCGCCGTCTTCAGTCTGCTGCTGGTGCAGCAGCAGACCACATGGCAGGGGGGGTCTGTGCCCAGCTTCAGGAGAGTTGGGAAGACAACTGCTCGCCTGTCTGTTTTTTGAATTTCCCACTCAGTTACTGCACACTTTAGAGCAAAAGGGGGATGGAGGGTGTGTTAAAATAGGTGGAGATATGCAGATTCAAAACGCGTTGTGCACAGCTTGAACACACACACATACACAGTAGAACTGTCATTGAGAAGGCCTCCAGAGCTTCTAGAAATGCCTTCCCCTTGGCAATTTTTGCTCTCTCCACAATGGGTGTCGGTTTTAGGCCTTGGTGCGGCAGAAGTGGCAAACCATTTCTGGTTATCTCTCCTCTGCCTTTCGCATCCGTCATCGTCGCCGCCGCTCAAGATCAAGTGTAGTATCTGATACGTCCCCTATTTGGGGACCAGTTGGGGGCTTTGCTTTCACCTATGTATGTCAAACATTGTATTGCATTCAATATGCAATCAATCAATGTGTCTTTACTGGTTGCAACAGGTGTGTTAAGATGTAGGCCTGTATTAGGCCTTTGTTACAGTGTTGCAAATATACTGTGCCATCTACAAAATTAGGCCCCGGCTGTCAGTACTGTTTAAATTGAAGTATCCAATGAGTAGCTCTGCCATATATACCACTTTTCTGACGGCATGAATTCTTTTGTGAAACATTGTCTCCCTCTTGTGGACCACCGAATTTTAAATGTGGTGTATTATATGTATTTAAAAAAAAAGGAAAAATGGTGTCTGTGCTGATTTTGACTATGCTTGTCTTGTCCATCTACACCTGTGTGAGTATTGTAATGCTTTGGACCAATCAGGTGCGCTGCCTGCAGTAGATAGAATCTGAGCACGGAACCTTCACGTGCAGTCACAATGAGCCTTTGGCCATTGTCTCCGGAACTCTCACGTGTCACAATGGGCTCTTGGCCTATAACAGGCAGTGAAAAATGGCCGCCGTCTTCAGTCTGCTGCTGGTGCAGCAGCAGACCACATGGCAGGGGGGGTCTGTGCCCAGCTTCAGGAGAGTTGGGAAGACAACTGCTCGCCTGTCTGTTTTTTGAATTTCCCACTCAGTTACTGCACACTTTAGAGCAAAAGGGGGATGGAGGGTGTGTTAAAATAGGTGGAGATATGCAGATTCAAAACGCGTTGTGCACAGCTTGAACACACACACATACACAGTAGAACTGTCATTGAGAAGGCCTCCAGAGCTTCTAGAAATGCCTTCCCCTTGGCAATTTTTGCTCTCTCTCCACAATGGGTGTCGGTTTTAGGCCTTGGTGCGGCAGAAGTGGCAAACCATTTCTGGTTATCTCTCCTCTGCCTTTCGCATCCGTCGTCGTCGCCGCCGCTCAAGATCAAGTGTAGTATCTGATACGTCCCGTATTTGGGGACGAGTTGGGGGCTTTGCTTTCACCTATGTATATCAAACATTGTATTGCATTCAATATGCAATCAATCAATGTGTCTTTACTGGTTGCAACAGGTGTGTTAAGATGTAGGCCTGTATTAGGCCTTTGTTACAGTGTTGCAAATATACTGTGCCATCTACAAAATTAGGCCCCGGCTGTCAGTACTGTTTAAATTGAAGTATCCAATGAGTAGCTCTGCCATATATACCACTTTTCTGACTGCATGAATTCTTTTGTGAAACATTGTCTCCCTCTTGTGGACCACCGAATTTTAAATGTGGTGTATTATATGTATTTAAAAAAAAAGGAAAAATGGTGTCTGTGCTGATTTTGACTATGCTTGTCTTGTCCATCTACACCTGTGTGAGTATTGTAATGCTTTGGACCAATCAGGTGCGCTGCCTGCAGTAGATAGAATCTGAGCACGGAACCTTCACGTGCAGTCACAATGAGCCTTTGGCCATTGTCTCCGGAACTCTCACGTGTCACAATGGGCTCTTGGCCTATAACAGGCAGTGAAAAATGGCCGCCGTCTTCAGTCTGCTGCTGGTGCAGCAGCAGACCACATGGCAGGGGGGGTCTGTGCCCAGCTTCAGGAGAGTTGGGAAGACAACTGCTCGCCTGTCTGTTTTTTGAATTTCCCACTCAGTTACTGCACACTTTAGAGCAAAAGGGGGATGGAGGGTGTGTTAAAATAGGTGGAGATATGCAGATTCAAAACGCGTTGTGCACAGCTTGAACACACACACATACACAGTAGAACTGTCATTGAGAAGGCCTCCAGAGCTTCTAGAAATGCCTTCCCCTTGGCAATTTTTGCTCTCTCTCCACAATGGGTGTCGGTTTTAGGCCTTGGTGCGGCAGAAGTGGCAAACCATTTCTGGTTATCTCTTCTCTGCCTTTCGCAACCGTCGTCGTCGCCGCCGCTCAAGATCAAGTGTAGTATCTGATACGTCCCCTATTTGGGGACCAGTTGGGGGCTTTGCTTTCACCTATGTATGTCAAACATTGTATTGCATTCAATATGCAATCAATCAATGTGTCTTTACTGGTTGCAACAGGTGTGTTAAGATGTAGGCCTGTATTAGGCCTTTGTTACAGTGTTGCAAATATACTGTGCCATCTACAAAATTAGGCCCCGGCTGTCAGTACTGTTTAAATTGAAGTATCCAATGAGTAGCTCTGCCATATATACCACTTTTCTGACTGCATGAATTCTTTTGTGAAACATTGTCTCCCTCTTGTGGACCACCGAATTTTAAATGTGGTGTATTATATGGATTTAAAAATAAAAGGAAAAATGGTGTCTGTGCTGATTTTGACTATGCTTGTCTTGTCCATCTACACCTGTGTGAGTATTGTAATGCTTTGGACCAATCAGGTGCGCTGCCTGCAGTAGATAGAATCTGAGCACGGAACCTTCAGGTGCAGTCACAATGAGCCTTTGGCCATTGTCTCCGGAACTCTCACGTGTCACAATGGGCTCTTGGCCTATAACAGGCAGTGAAAAATGGCCGCCGTCTTCAGTCTGCTGCTGGTGCAGCAGCAGACCACATGGCAGGGGGGGTCTGTGCCCAGCTTCAGGAGAGTTGGGAAGACAACTGCTCGCCTGTCTGTTTTTTGAATTTCCCACTCAGTTACTGCACACTTTAGAGCAAAAGGGGGATGGAGGGTGTGTTAAAATAGGTGGAGATATGCAGATTCAAAACGCGTTGTGCACAGCTTGAACACACACACATACACAGTAGAACTGTCATTGAGAAGGCCTCCAGAGCTTCTAGAAATGCCTTCCCCTTGGCAATTTTTGCTCTCTCCACAATGGGTGTCGGTTTTAGGCCTTGGTGCGGCAGAAGTGGCAAACCATTTCTGGTTATCTCTCCTCTGCCTTTCGCATCCGTCATCGTCGCCGCCGCTCAAGATCAAGTGTAGTATCTGATACGTCCCCTATTTGGGGACCAGTTGGGGGCTTTGCTTTCACCTATGTATGTCAAACATTGTATTGCATTCAATATGCAATCAATCAATGTGTCTTTACTGGTTGCAACAGGTGTGTTAAGATGTAGGCCTGTATTAGGCCTTTGTTACAGTGTTGCAAATATACTGTGCCATCTACAAAATTAGGCCCCGGCTGTCAGTACTGTTTAAATTGAAGTATCCAATGAGTAGCTCTGCCATATATACCACTTTTCTGACTGCATGAATTCTTTTGTGAAACATTGTCTCCCTCTTGTGGACCACCGAATTTTAAATGTGGTGTATTATATGGATTTAAAAATAAAAGGAAAAATGGTGTCTGTGCTGATTTTGACTATGCTTGTCTTGTCCATCTACACCTGTGTGAGTATTGTAATGCTTTGGACCAATCAGGTGCGCTGCCTGCAGTAGATAGAATCTGAGCACGGAACCTTCAGGTGCAGTCACAATGAGCCTTTGGCCATTGTCTCCGGAACTCTCACGTGTCACAATGGGCTCTTGGCCTATAACAGGCAGTGAAAAATGGCCGCCGTCTTCAGTCTGCTGCTGGTGCAGCAGCAGACCACATGGCAGGGGGGGTCTGTGCCCAGCTTCAGGAGAGTTGGGAAGACAACTGCTCGCCTGTCTGTTTTTTGAATTTCCCACTCAGTTACTGCACACTTTAGAGCAAAAGGGGGATGGAGGGTGTGTTAAAATAGGTGGAGATATGCAGATTCAAAACGCGTTGTGCACAGCTTGAACACACACACATACACAGTAGAACTGTCATTGAGAAGGCCTCCAGAGCTTCTAGAAATGCCTTCCCCTTGGCAATTTTTGCTCTCTCTCCACAATGGGTGTCGGTTTTAGGCCTTGGTGCGGCAGAAGTGGCAAACCATTTCTGGTTATCTCTCCTCTGCCTTTCGCATCCGTCGTCGTCGCCGCCGCTCAAGATCAAGTGTAGTATCTGATACGTCCCGTATTTGGGGACGAGTTGGGGGCTTTGCTTTCACCTATGTATATCAAACATTGTATTGCATTCAATATGCAATCAATCAATGTGTCTTTACTGGTTGCAACAGGTGTGTTAAGATGTAGGCCTGTATTAGGCCTTTGTTACAGTGTTGCAAATATACTGTGCCATCTACAAAATTAGGCCCCGGCTGTCAGTACTGTTTACATTGAAGTATCCAATGAGTAGCTCTGCCATATATACCACTTTTCTGACTGCATGAATTCTTTTGTGAAACATTGTCTCCCTCTTGTGGACCACCGAATTTTAAATGTGGTGTATTATATGTATTTAAAAAAAAAGGAAAAATGGTGTCTGTGCTGATTTTGACTATGCTTGTCTTGTCCATCTACACCTGTGTGAGTATTGTAATGCTTTGGACCAATCAGGTGCGCTGCCTGCAGTAGATAGAATCTGAGCACGGAACCTTCAGGTGCAGTCACAATGAGCCTTTGGCCATTGTCTCCGGAACTCTCACGTGTCACAATGGGCTCTTGGCCTATAACAGGCAGTGAAAAATGGCCGCCGTCTTCAGTCTGCTGCTGGTGCAGCAGCAGACCACATGGCAGGGGGGGTCTGTGCCCAGCTTCAGGAGAGTTGGGAAGACAACTGCTCGCCTGTCTGTTTTTTGAATTTCCCACTCAGTTACTGCACACTTTAGAGCAAAAGGGGGATGGAGGGTGTGTTAAAATAGGTGGAGATATGCAGATTCAAAACGCGTTGTGCACAGCTTGAACACACACACATACACAGTAGAACTGTCATTGAGAAGGCCTCCAGAGCTTCTAGAAATGCCTTCCCCTTGGCAATTTTTGCTCTCTCCACAATGGGTGTCGGTTTTAGGCCTTGGTGCGGCAGAAGTGGCAAACCATTTCTGGTTATCTCTCCTCTGCCTTTCGCATCCGTCATCGTCGCCGCCGCTCAAGATCAAGTGTAGTATCTGATACGTCCCCTATTTGGGGACCAGTTGGGGGCTTTGCTTTCACCTATGTATGTCAAACATTGTATTGCATTCAATATGCAATCAATCAA
Source organism: Ranitomeya variabilis (assembly GCF_051348905.1). NCBI lineage: Eukaryota > Metazoa > Chordata > Amphibia > Anura > Dendrobatidae > Ranitomeya > Ranitomeya variabilis. The sequence continues at coordinate 203,453 of NW_027507948.1, read as the reverse complement.
TGTGTCTTTACTGGTTGCAACAGGTGTGTTAAGATGTAGGCCTGTATTAGGCCTTTGTTACAGTGTTGCAAATATACTGTGCCATCTACAAAATTAGGCCCCGGCTGTCAGTACTGTTTAAATTGAAGTATCCAATGAGTAGCTCTGCCATATATACCACTTTTCTGACTGCATGAATTCTTTTGTGAAATATTGTCTCCCTCTTGTGGACCACCGAATTTTAAATGTGGTGTATTATATGGATTTAAAAATAAAAGGAAAAATGGTGTCTGTGCTGATTTTGACTATGCTTGTCTTGTCCATCTACACCTGTGTGAGTATTGTAATGCTTTGGACCAATCAGGTGCGCTGCCTGCAGTAGATAGAATCTGAGCACGGAACCTTCAGGTGCAGTCACAATGAGCCTTTGGCCATTGTCTCCGGAACTCTCACGTGTCACAATGGGCTCTTGGCCTATAACAGGCAGTGAAAAATGGCCGCCGTCTTCAGTCTGCTGCTGGTGCAGCAGCAGACCACATGGCAGGGGGGGTCTGTGCCCAGCTTCAGGAGAGTTGGGAAGACAACTGCTCGCCTGTCTGTTTTTTGAATTTCCCACTCAGTTACTGCACACTTTAGAGCAAAAGGGGGATGGAGGGTGTGTTAAAATAGGTGGAGATATGCAGATTCAAAACGCGTTGTGCACAGCTTGAACACACACACATACACAGTAGAACTGTCATTGAGAAGGCCTCCAGAGCTTCTAGAAATGCCTTCCCCTTGGCAATTTTTGCTCTCTCCACAATGGGTGTCGGTTTTAGGCCTTGGTGCGGCAGAAGTGGCAAACCATTTCTGGTTATCTCTCCTCTGCCTTTCGCATCCGTCATCGTCGCCGCCGCTCAAGATCAAGTGTAGTATCTGATACGTCCCCTATTTGGGGACCAGTTGGGGGCTTTGCTTTCACCTATGTATGTCAAACATTGTATTGCATTCAATATGCAATCAATCAATGTGTCTTTACTGGTTGCAACAGGTGTGTTAAGATGTAGGCCTGTATTAGGCCTTTGTTACAGTGTTGCAAATATACTGTGCCATCTACAAAATTAGGCCCCGGCTGTCAGTACTGTTTAAATTGAAGTATCCAATGAGTAGCTCTGCCATATATACCACTTTTCTGACGGCATGAATTCTTTTGTGAAACATTGTCTCCCTCTTGTGGACCACCGAATTTTAAATGTGGTGTATTATATGTATTTAAAAAAAAAGGAAAAATGGTGTCTGTGCTGATTTTGACTATGCTTGTCTTGTCCATCTACACCTGTGTGAGTATTGTAATGCTTTGGACCAATCAGGTGCGCTGCCTGCAGTAGATAGAATCTGAGCACGGAACCTTCACGTGCAGTCACAATGAGCCTTTGGCCATTGTCTCCGGAACTCTCACGTGTCACAATGGGCTCTTGGCCTATAACAGGCAGTGAAAAATGGCCGCCGTCTTCAGTCTGCTGCTGGTGCAGCAGCAGACCACATGGCAGGGGGGGTCTGTGCCCAGCTTCAGGAGAGTTGGGAAGACAACTGCTCGCCTGTCTGTTTTTTGAATTTCCCACTCAGTTACTGCACACTTTAGAGCAAAAGGGGGATGGAGGGTGTGTTAAAATAGGTGGAGATATGCAGATTCAAAACGCGTTGTGCACAGCTTGAACACACACACATACACAGTAGAACTGTCATTGAGAAGGCCTCCAGAGCTTCTAGAAATGCCTTCCCCTTGGCAATTTTTGCTCTCTCTCCACAATGGGTGTCGGTTTTAGGCCTTGGTGCGGCAGAAGTGGCAAACCATTTCTGGTTATCTCTCCTCTGCCTTTCGCATCCGTCGTCGTCGCCGCCGCTCAAGATCAAGTGTAGTATCTGATACGTCCCGTATTTGGGGACGAGTTGGGGGCTTTGCTTTCACCTATGTATATCAAACATTGTATTGCATTCAATATGCAATCAATCAATGTGTCTTTACTGGTTGCAACAGGTGTGTTAAGATGTAGGCCTGTATTAGGCCTTTGTTACAGTGTTGCAAATATACTGTGCCATCTACAAAATTAGGCCCCGGCTGTCAGTACTGTTTAAATTGAAGTATCCAATGAGTAGCTCTGCCATATATACCACTTTTCTGACTGCATGAATTCTTTTGTGAAACATTGTCTCCCTCTTGTGGACCACCGAATTTTAAATGTGGTGTATTATATGTATTTAAAAAAAAAGGAAAAATGGTGTCTGTGCTGATTTTGACTATGCTTGTCTTGTCCATCTACACCTGTGTGAGTATTGTAATGCTTTGGACCAATCAGGTGCGCTGCCTGCAGTAGATAGAATCTGAGCACGGAACCTTCACGTGCAGTCACAATGAGCCTTTGGCCATTGTCTCCGGAACTCTCACGTGTCACAATGGGCTCTTGGCCTATAACAGGCAGTGAAAAATGGCCGCCGTCTTCAGTCTGCTGCTGGTGCAGCAGCAGACCACATGGCAGGGGGGGTCTGTGCCCAGCTTCAGGAGAGTTGGGAAGACAACTGCTCGCCTGTCTGTTTTTTGAATTTCCCACTCAGTTACTGCACACTTTAGAGCAAAAGGGGGATGGAGGGTGTGTTAAAATAGGTGGAGATATGCAGATTCAAAACGCGTTGTGCACAGCTTGAACACACACACATACACAGTAGAACTGTCATTGAGAAGGCCTCCAGAGCTTCTAGAAATGCCTTCCCCTTGGCAATTTTTGCTCTCTCTCCACAATGGGTGTCGGTTTTAGGCCTTGGTGCGGCAGAAGTGGCAAACCATTTCTGGTTATCTCTTCTCTGCCTTTCGCAACCGTCGTCGTCGCCGCCGCTCAAGATCAAGTGTAGTATCTGATACGTCCCCTATTTGGGGACCAGTTGGGGGCTTTGCTTTCACCTATGTATGTCAAACATTGTATTGCATTCAATATGCAATCAATCAATGTGTCTTTACTGGTTGCAACAGGTGTGTTAAGATGTAGGCCTGTATTAGGCCTTTGTTACAGTGTTGCAAATATACTGTGCCATCTACAAAATTAGGCCCCGGCTGTCAGTACTGTTTAAATTGAAGTATCCAATGAGTAGCTCTGCCATATATACCACTTTTCTGACTGCATGAATTCTTTTGTGAAACATTGTCTCCCTCTTGTGGACCACCGAATTTTAAATGTGGTGTATTATATGGATTTAAAAATAAAAGGAAAAATGGTGTCTGTGCTGATTTTGACTATGCTTGTCTTGTCCATCTACACCTGTGTGAGTATTGTAATGCTTTGGACCAATCAGGTGCGCTGCCTGCAGTAGATAGAATCTGAGCACGGAACCTTCAGGTGCAGTCACAATGAGCCTTTGGCCATTGTCTCCGGAACTCTCACGTGTCACAATGGGCTCTTGGCCTATAACAGGCAGTGAAAAATGGCCGCCGTCTTCAGTCTGCTGCTGGTGCAGCAGCAGACCACATGGCAGGGGGGGTCTGTGCCCAGCTTCAGGAGAGTTGGGAAGACAACTGCTCGCCTGTCTGTTTTTTGAATTTCCCACTCAGTTACTGCACACTTTAGAGCAAAAGGGGGATGGAGGGTGTGTTAAAATAGGTGGAGATATGCAGATTCAAAACGCGTTGTGCACAGCTTGAACACACACACATACACAGTAGAACTGTCATTGAGAAGGCCTCCAGAGCTTCTAGAAATGCCTTCCCCTTGGCAATTTTTGCTCTCTCCACAATGGGTGTCGGTTTTAGGCCTTGGTGCGGCAGAAGTGGCAAACCATTTCTGGTTATCTCTCCTCTGCCTTTCGCATCCGTCATCGTCGCCGCCGCTCAAGATCAAGTGTAGTATCTGATACGTCCCCTATTTGGGGACCAGTTGGGGGCTTTGCTTTCACCTATGTATGTCAAACATTGTATTGCATTCAATATGCAATCAATCAATGTGTCTTTACTGGTTGCAACAGGTGTGTTAAGATGTAGGCCTGTATTAGGCCTTTGTTACAGTGTTGCAAATATACTGTGCCATCTACAAAATTAGGCCCCGGCTGTCAGTACTGTTTAAATTGAAGTATCCAATGAGTAGCTCTGCCATATATACCACTTTTCTGACGGCATGAATTCTTTTGTGAAACATTGTCTCCCTCTTGTGGACCACCGAATTTTAAATGTGGTGTATTATATGTATTTAAAAAAAAAGGAAAAATGGTGTCTGTGCTGATTTTGACTATGCTTGTCTTGTCCATCTACACCTGTGTGAGTATTGTAATGCTTTGGACCAATCAGGTGCGCTGCCTGCAGTAGATAGAATCTGAGCACGGAACCTTCACGTGCAGTCACAATGAGCCTTTGGCCATTGTCTCCGGAACTCTCACGTGTCACAATGGGCTCTTGGCCTATAACAGGCAGTGAAAAATGGCCGCCGTCTTCAGTCTGCTGCTGGTGCAGCAGCAGACCACATGGCAGGGGGGGTCTGTGCCCAGCTTCAGGAGAGTTGGGAAGACAACTGCTCGCCTGTCTGTTTTTTGAATTTCCCACTCAGTTACTGCACACTTTAGAGCAAAAGGGGGATGGAGGGTGTGTTAAAATAGGTGGAGATATGCAGATTCAAAACGCGTTGTGCACAGCTTGAACACACACACATACACAGTAGAACTGTCATTGAGAAGGCCTCCAGAGCTTCTAGAAATGCCTTCCCCTTGGCAATTTTTGCTCTCTCTCCACAATGGGTGTCGGTTTTAGGCCTTGGTGCGGCAGAAGTGGCAAACCATTTCTGGTTATCTCTCCTCTGCCTTTCGCATCCGTCGTCGTCGCCGCCGCTCAAGATCAAGTGTAGTATCTGATACGTCCCGTATTTGGGGACGAGTTGGGGGCTTTGCTTTCACCTATGTATATCAAACATTGTATTGCATTCAATATGCAATCAATCAATGTGTCTTTACTGGTTGCAACAGGTGTGTTAAGATGTAGGCCTGTATTAGGCCTTTGTTACAGTGTTGCAAATATACTGTGCCATCTACAAAATTAGGCCCCGGCTGTCAGTACTGTTTAAATTGAAGTATCCAATGAGTAGCTCTGCCATATATACCACTTTTCTGACTGCATGAATTCTTTTGTGAAACATTGTCTCCCTCTTGTGGACCACCGAATTTTAAATGTGGTGTATTATATGTATTTAAAAAAAAAGGAAAAATGGTGTCTGTGCTGATTTTGACTATGCTTGTCTTGTCCATCTACACCTGTGTGAGTATTGTAATGCTTTGGACCAATCAGGTGCGCTGCCTGCAGTAGATAGAATCTGAGCACGGAACCTTCACGTGCAGTCACAATGAGCCTTTGGCCATTGTCTCCGGAACTCTCACGTGTCACAATGGGCTCTTGGCCTATAACAGGCAGTGAAAAATGGCCGCCGTCTTCAGTCTGCTGCTGGTGCAGCAGCAGACCACATGGCAGGGGGGGTCTGTGCCCAGCTTCAGGAGAGTTGGGAAGACAACTGCTCGCCTGTCTGTTTTTTGAATTTCCCACTCAGTTACTGCACACTTTAGAGCAAAAGGGGGATGGAGGGTGTGTTAAAATAGGTGGAGATATGCAGATTCAAAACGCGTTGTGCACAGCTTGAACACACACACATACACAGTAGAACTGTCATTGAGAAGGCCTCCAGAGCTTCTAGAAATGCCTTCCCCTTGGCAATTTTTGCTCTCTCTCCACAATGGGTGTCGGTTTTAGGCCTTGGTGCGGCAGAAGTGGCAAACCATTTCTGGTTATCTCTTCTCTGCCTTTCGCAACCGTCGTCGTCGCCGCCGCTCAAGATCAAGTGTAGTATCTGATACGTCCCCTATTTGGGGACCAGTTGGGGGCTTTGCTTTCACCTATGTATGTCAAACATTGTATTGCATTCAATATGCAATCAATCAATGTGTCTTTACTGGTTGCAACAGGTGTGTTAAGATGTAGGCCTGTATTAGGCCTTTGTTACAGTGTTGCAAATATACTGTGCCATCTACAAAATTAGGCCCCGGCTGTCAGTACTGTTTAAATTGAAGTATCCAATGAGTAGCTCTGCCATATATACCACTTTTCTGACTGCATGAATTCTTTTGTGAAACATTGTCTCCCTCTTGTGGACCACCGAATTTTAAATGTGGTGTATTATATGGATTTAAAAATAAAAGGAAAAATGGTGTCTGTGCTGATTTTGACTATGCTTGTCTTGTCCATCTACACCTGTGTGAGTATTGTAATGCTTTGGACCAATCAGGTGCGCTGCCTGCAGTAGATAGAATCTGAGCACGGAACCTTCAGGTGCAGTCACAATGAGCCTTTGGCCATTGTCTCCGGAACTCTCACGTGTCACAATGGGCTCTTGGCCTATAACAGGCAGTGAAAAATGGCCGCCGTCTTCAGTCTGCTGCTGGTGCAGCAGCAGACCACATGGCAGGGGGGGTCTGTGCCCAGCTTCAGGAGAGTTGGGAAGACAACTGCTCGCCTGTCTGTTTTTTGAATTTCCCACTCAGTTACTGCACACTTTAGAGCAAAAGGGGGATGGAGGGTGTGTTAAAATAGGTGGAGATATGCAGATTCAAAACGCGTTGTGCACAGCTTGAACACACACACATACACAGTAGAACTGTCATTGAGAAGGCCTCCAGAGCTTCTAGAAATGCCTTCCCCTTGGCAATTTTTGCTCTCTCCACAATGGGTGTCGGTTTTAGGCCTTGGTGCGGCAGAAGTGGCAAACCATTTCTGGTTATCTCTCCTCTGCCTTTCGCATCCGTCATCGTCGCCGCCGCTCAAGATCAAGTGTAGTATCTGATACGTCCCCTATTTGGGGACCAGTTGGGGGCTTTGCTTTCACCTATGTATGTCAAACATTGTATTGCATTCAATATGCAATCAATCAATGTGTCTTTACTGGTTGCAACAGGTGTGTTAAGATGTAGGCCTGTATTAGGCCTTTGTTACAGTGTTGCAAATATACTGTGCCATCTACAAAATTAGGCCCCGGCTGTCAGTACTGTTTAAATTGAAGTATCCAATGAGTAGCTCTGCCATATATACCACTTTTCTGACTGCATGAATTCTTTTGTGAAACATTGTCTCCCTCTTGTGGACCACCGAATTTTAAATGTGGTGTATTATATGGATTTAAAAATAAAAGGAAAAATGGTGTCTGTGCTGATTTTGACTATGCTTGTCTTGTCCATCTACACCTGTGTGAGTATTGTAATGCTTTGGACCAATCAGGTGCGCTGCCTGCAGTAGATAGAATCTGAGCACGGAACCTTCAGGTGCAGTCACAATGAGCCTTTGGCCATTGTCTCCGGAACTCTCACGTGTCACAATGGGCTCTTGGCCTATAACAGGCAGTGAAAAATGGCCGCCGTCTTCAGTCTGCTGCTGGTGCAGCAGCAGACCACATGGCAGGGGGGGTCTGTGCCCAGCTTCAGGAGAGTTGGGAAGACAACTGCTCGCCTGTCTGTTTTTTGAATTTCCCACTCAGTTACTGCACACTTTAGAGCAAAAGGGGGATGGAGGGTGTGTTAAAATAGGTGGAGATATGCAGATTCAAAACGCGTTGTGCACAGCTTGAACACACACACATACACAGTAGAACTGTCATTGAGAAGGCCTCCAGAGCTTCTAGAAATGCCTTCCCCTTGGCAATTTTTGCTCTCTCTCCACAATGGGTGTCGGTTTTAGGCCTTGGTGCGGCAGAAGTGGCAAACCATTTCTGGTTATCTCTCCTCTGCCTTTCGCATCCGTCGTCGTCGCCGCCGCTCAAGATCAAGTGTAGTATCTGATACGTCCCGTATTTGGGGACGAGTTGGGGGCTTTGCTTTCACCTATGTATATCAAACATTGTATTGCATTCAATATGCAATCAATCAATGTGTCTTTACTGGTTGCAACAGGTGTGTTAAGATGTAGGCCTGTATTAGGCCTTTGTTACAGTGTTGCAAATATACTGTGCCATCTACAAAATTAGGCCCCGGCTGTCAGTACTGTTTACATTGAAGTATCCAATGAGTAGCTCTGCCATATATACCACTTTTCTGACTGCATGAATTCTTTTGTGAAACATTGTCTCCCTCTTGTGGACCACCGAATTTTAAATGTGGTGTATTATATGTATTTAAAAAAAAAGGAAAAATGGTGTCTGTGCTGATTTTGACTATGCTTGTCTTGTCCATCTACACCTGTGTGAGTATTGTAATGCTTTGGACCAATCAGGTGCGCTGCCTGCAGTAGATAGAATCTGAGCACGGAACCTTCACGTGCAGTCACAATGAGCCTTTGGCCATTGTCTCCGGAACTCTCACGTGTCACAATGGGCTCTTGGCCTATAACAGGCAGTGAAAAATGGCCGCCGTCTTCAGTCTGCTGCTGGTGCAGCAGCAGACCACATGGCAGGGGGGGTCTGTGCCCAGCTTCAGGAGAGTTGGGAAGACAACTGCTCGCCTGTCTGTTTTTTGAATTTCCCACTCAGTTACTGCACACTTTAGAGCAAAAGGGGGATGGAGGGTGTGTTAAAATAGGTGGAGATATGCAGATTCAAAACGCGTTGTGCACAGCTTGAACACACACACATACACAGTAGAACTGTCATTGAGAAGGCCTCCAGAGCTTCTAGAAATGCCTTCCCCTTGGCAATTTTTGCTCTCTCTCCACAATGGGTGTCGGTTTTAGGCCTTGGTGCGGCAGAAGTGGCAAACCATTTCTGGTTATCTCTTCTCTGCCTTTCGCAACCGTCGTCGTCGCCGCCGCTCAAGATCAAGTGTAGTATCTGATACGTCCCCTATTTGGGGACCAGTTGGGGGCTTTGCTTTCACCTATGTATGTCAAACATTGTATTGCATTCAATATGCAATCAATCAATGTGTCTTTACTGGTTGCAACAGGTGTGTTAAGATGTAGGCCTGTATTAGGCCTTTGTTACAGTGTTGCAAATATACTGTGCCATCTACAAAATTAGGCCCCGGCTGTCAGTACTGTTTAAATTGAAGTATCCAATGAGTAGCTCTGCCATATATACCACTTTTCTGACTGCATGAATTCTTTTGTGAAACATTGTCTCCCTCTTGTGGACCACCGAATTTTAAATGTGGTGTATTATATGTATTTAAAAAAAAAGGAAAAATGGTGTCTGTGCTGATTTTGACTATGCTTGTCTTGTCCATCTACACCTGTGTGAGTATTGTAATGCTTTGGACCAATCAGGTGCGCTGCCTGCAGTAGATAGAATCTGAGCACGGAACCTTCAGGTGCAGTCACAATGAGCCTTTGGCCATTGTCTCCGGAACTCTCACGTGTCACAATGGGCTCTTGGCCTATAACAGGCAGTGAAAAATGGCCGCCGTCTTCAGTCTGCTGCTGGTGCAGCAGCAGACCACATGGCAGGGGGGGTCTGTGCCCAGCTTCAGGAGAGTTGGGAAGACAACTGCTCGCCTGTCTGTTTTTTGAATTTCCCACTCAGTTACTGCACACTTTAGAGCAAAAGGGGGATGGAGGGTGTGTTAAAATAGGTGGAGATATGCAGATTCAAAACGCGTTGTGCACAGCTTGAACACACACACATACACAGTAGAACTGTCATTGAGAAGGCCTCCAGAGCTTCTAGAAATGCCTTCCCCTTGGCAATTTTTGCTCTCTCCACAATGGGTGTCGGTTTTAGGCCTTGGTGCGGCAGAAGTGGCAAACCATTTCTGGTTATCTCTCCTCTGCCTTTCGCATCCGTCATCGCCGCCGCCGCTCAAGATCAAGTTTAGTATCTGATACGTCCCCTATTTGGGGACCAGTTGGGGGCTTTGCTTTCACCTATGTATGTCAAACATTGTATTGCATTCAATATGCAATCAATCAATGTGTCTTTACTGGTTGCAACAGGTGTGTTAAGATGTAGGCCTGTATTAGGCCTTTGTTACAGTGTTGCAAATATACTGTGCCATCTACAAAATTAGGCCCCGGCTGTCAGTACTGTTTAAATTGAAGTATCCAATGAGTAGCTCTGCCATATATACCACTTTTCTGACGGCATGAATTCTTTTGTGAAACATTGTCTCCCTCTTGTGGACCACCGAATTTTAAATGTGGTGTATTATATGTATTTAAAAAAAAAGGAAAAATGGTGTCTGTGCTGATTTTGACTATGCTTGTCTTGTCCATCTACACCTGTGTGAGTATTGTAATGCTTTGGACCAATCAGGTGCGCTGCCTGCAGTAGATAGAATCTGAGCACGGAACCTTCACGTGCAGTCACAATGAGCCTTTGGCCATTGTCTCCGGAACTCTCACGTGTCACAATGGGCTCTTGGCCTATAACAGGCAGTGAAAAATGGCCGCCGTCTTCAGTCTGCTGCTGGTGCAGCAGCAGACCACATGGCAGGGGGGGTCTGTGCCCAGCTTCAGGAGAGTTGGGAAGACAACTGCTCGCCTGTCTGTTTTTTGAATTTCCCACTCAGTTACTGCACACTTTAGAGCAAAAGGGGGATGGAGGGTGTGTTAAAATAGGTGGAGATATGCAGATTCAAAACGCGTTGTGCACAGCTTGAACACACACACATACACAGTAGAACTGTCATTGAGAAGGCCTCCAGAGCTTCTAGAAATGCCTTCCCCTTGGCAATTTTTGCTCTCTCTCCACAATGGGTGTCGGTTTTAGGCCTTGGTGCGGCAGAAGTGGCAAACCATTTCTGGTTATCTCTCCTCTGCCTTTCGCATCCGTCGTCGTCGCCGCCGCTCAAGATCAAGTGTAGTATCTGATACGTCCCGTATTTGGGGACGAGTTGGGGGCTTTGCTTTCACCTATGTATATCAAACATTGTATTGCATTCAATATGCAATCAATCAATGTGTCTTTACTGGTTGCAACAGGTGTGTTAAGATGTAGGCCTGTATTAGGCCTTTGTTACAGTGTTGCAAATATACTGTGCCATCTACAAAATTAGGCCCCGGCTGTCAGTACTGTTTACATTGAAGTATCCAATGAGTAGCTCTGCCATATATACCACTTTTCTGACTGCATGAATTCTTTTGTGAAACATTGTCTCCCTCTTGTGGACCACCGAATTTTAAATGTGGTGTATTATATGTATTTAAAAAAAAAGGAAAAATGGTGTCTGTGCTGATTTTGACTATGCTTGTCTTGTCCATCTACACCTGTGTGAGTATTGTAATGCTTTGGACCAATCAGGTGCGCTGCCTGCAGTAGATAGAATCTGAGCACGGAACCTTCACGTGCAGTCACAATGAGCCTTTGGCCATTGTCTCCGGAACTCTCACGTGTCACAATGGGCTCTTGGCCTATAACAGGCAGTGAAAAATGGCCGCCGTCTTCAGTCTGCTGCTGGTGCAGCAGCAGACCACATGGCAGGGGGGGTCTGTGCCCAGCTTCAGGAGAGTTGGGAAGACAACTGCTCGCCTGTCTGTTTTTTGAATTTCCCACTCAGTTACTGCACACTTTAGAGCAAAAGGGGGATGGAGGGTGTGTTAAAATAGGTGGAGATATGCAGATTCAAAACGCGTTGTGCACAGCTTGAACACACACACATACACAGTAGAACTGTCATTGAGAAGGCCTCCAGAGCTTCTAGAAATGCCTTCCCCTTGGCAATTTTTGCTCTCTCTCCACAATGGGTGTCGGTTTTAGGCCTTGGTGCGGCAGAAGTGGCAAACCATTTCTGGTTATCTCTTCTCTGCCTTTCGCAACCGTCGTCGTCGCCGCCGCTCAAGATCAAGTGTAGTATCTGATACGTCCCCTATTTGGGGACCAGTTGGGGGCTTTGCTTTCACCTATGTATGTCAAACATTGTATTGCATTCAATATGCAATCAATCAATGTGTCTTTACTGGTTGCAACAGGTGTGTTAAGATGTAGGCCTGTATTAGGCCTTTGTTACAGTGTTGCAAATATACTGTGCCATCTACAAAATTAGGCCCCGGCTGTCAGTACTGTTTAAATTGAAGTATCCAATGAGTAGCTCTGCCATATATACCACTTTTCTGACTGCATGAATTCTTTTGTGAAACATTGTCTCCCTCTTGTGGACCACCGAATTTTAAATGTGGTGTATTATATGTATTTAAAAAAAAAGGAAAAATGGTGTCTGTGCTGATTTTGACTATGCTTGTCTTGTCCATCTACACCTGTGTGAGTATTGTAATGCTTTGGACCAATCAGGTGCGCTGCCTGCAGTAGATAGAATCTGAGCACGGAACCTTCACGTGCAGTCACAATGAGCCTTTGGCCATTGTCTCCGGAACTCTCACGTGTCACAATGGGCTCTTGGCCTATAACAGGCAGTGAAAAATGGCCGCCGTCTTCAGTCTGCTGCTGGTGCAGCAGCAGACCACATGGCAGGGGGGGTCTGTGCCCAGCTTCAGGAGAGTTGGGAAGACAACTGCTCGCCTGTCTGTTTTTTGAATTTCCCACTCAGTTACTGCACACTTTAGAGCAAAAGGGGGATGGAGGGTGTGTTAAAATAGGTGGAGATATGCAGATTCAAAACGCGTTGTGCACAGCTTGAACACACACACATACACAGTAGAACTGTCATTGAGAAGGCCTCCAGAGCTTCTAGAAATGCCTTCCCCTTGGCAATTTTTGCTCTCTCTCCACAATGGGTGTCGGTTTTAGGCCTTGGTGCGGCAGAAGTGGCAAACCATTTCTGGTTATCTCTTCTCTGCCTTTCGCAACCGTCGTCGTCGCCGCCGCTCAAGATCAAGTGTAGTATCTGATACGTCCCCTATTTGGGGACCAGTTGGGGGCTTTGCTTTCACCTATGTATGTCAAACATTGTATTGCATTCAATATGCAATCAATCAATGTGTCTTTACTGGTTGCAACAGGTGTGTTAAGATGTAGGCCTGTATTAGGCCTTTGTTACAGTGTTGCAAATATACTGTGCCATCTACAAAATTAGGCCCCGGCTGTCAGTACTGTTTAAATTGAAGTATCCAATGAGTAGCTCTGCCATATATACCACTTTTCTGACTGCATGAATTCTTTTGTGAAACATTGTCTCCCTCTTGTGGACCACCGAATTTTAAATGTGGTGTATTATATGTATTTAAAAAAAAAGGAAAAATGGTGTCTGTGCTGATTTTGACTATGCTTGTCTTGTCCATCTACACCTGTGTGAGTATTGTAATGCTTTGGACCAATCAGGTGCGCTGCCTGCAGTAGATAGAATCTGAGCACGGAACCTTCAGGTGCAGTCACAATGAGCCTTTGGCCATTGTCTCCGGAACTCTCACGTGTCACAATGGGCTCTTGGCCTATAACAGGCAGTGAAAAATGGCCGCCGTCTTCAGTCTGCTGCTGGTGCAGCAGCAGACCACATGGCAGGGGGGGTCTGTGCCCAGCTTCAGGAGAGTTGGGAAGACAACTGCTCGCCTGTCTGTTTTTTGAATTTCCCACTCAGTTACTGCACACTTTAGAGCAAAAGGGGGATGGAGGGTGTGTTAAAATAGGTGGAGATATGCAGATTCAAAACGCGTTGTGCACAGCTTGAACACACACACATACACAGTAGAACTGTCATTGAGAAGGCCTCCAGAGCTTCTAGAAATGCCTTCCCCTTGGCAATTTTTGCTCTCTCCACAATGGGTGTCGGTTTTAGGCCTTGGTGCGGCAGAAGTGGCAAACCATTTCTGGTTATCTCTCCTCTGCCTTTCGCATCCGTCATCGTCGCCGCCGCTCAAGATCAAGTTTAGTATCTGATACGTCCCCTATTTGGGGACCAGTTGGGGGCTTTGCTTTCACCTATGTATGTCAAACATTGTATTGCATTCAATATGCAATCAATCAATGTGTCTTTACTGGTTGCAACAGGTGTGTTAAGATGTAGGCCTGTATTAGGCCTTTGTTACAGTGTTGCAAATATACTGTGCCATCTACAAAATTAGGCCCCGGCTGTCAGTACTGTTTAAATTGAAGTATCCAATGAGTAGCTCTGCCATATATACCACTTTTCTGACGGCATGAATTCTTTTGTGAAACATTGTCTCCCTCTTGTGGACCACCGAATTTTAAATGTGGTGTATTATATGTATTTAAAAAAAAAGGAAAAATGGTGTCTGTGCTGATTTTGACTATGCTTGTCTTGTCCATCTACACCTGTGTGAGTATTGTAATGCTTTGGACCAATCAGGTGCGCTGCCTGCAGTAGATAGAATCTGAGCACGGAACCTTCACGTGCAGTCACAATGAGCCTTTGGCCATTGTCTCCGGAACTCTCACGTGTCACAATGGGCTCTTGGCCTATAACAGGCAGTGAAAAATGGCCGCCGTCTTCAGTCTGCTGCTGGTGCAGCAGCAGACCACATGGCAGGGGGGGTCTGTGCCCAGCTTCAGGAGAGTTGGGAAGACAACTGCTCGCCTGTCTGTTTTTTGAATTTCCCACTCAGTTACTGCACACTTTAGAGCAAAAGGGGGATGGAGGGTGTGTTAAAATAGGTGGAGATATGCAGATTCAAAACGCGTTGTGCACAGCTTGAACACACACACATACACAGTAGAACTGTCATTGAGAAGGCCTCCAGAGCTTCTAGAAATGCCTTCCCCTTGGCAATTTTTGCTCTCTCTCCACAATGGGTGTCGGTTTTAGGCCTTGGTGCGGCAGAAGTGGCAAACCATTTCTGGTTATCTCTCCTCTGCCTTTCGCATCCGTCGTCGTCGCCGCCGCTCAAGATCAAGTGTAGTATCTGATACGTCCCGTATTTGGGGACGAGTTGGGGGCTTTGCTTTCACCTATGTATATCAAACATTGTATTGCATTCAATATGCAATCAATCAATGTGTCTTTACTGGTTGCAACAGGTGTGTTAAGATGTAGGCCTGTATTAGGCCTTTGTTACAGTGTTGCAAATATACTGTGCCATCTACAAAATTAGGCCCCGGCTGTCAGTACTGTTTACATTGAAGTATCCAATGAGTAGCTCTGCCATATATACCACTTTTCTGACTGCATGAATTCTTTTGTGAAACATTGTCTCCCTCTTGTGGACCACCGAATTTTAAATGTGGTGTATTATATGTATTTAAAAAAAAAGGAAAAATGGTGTCTGTGCTGATTTTGACTATGCTTGTCTTGTCCATCTACACCTGTGTGAGTATTGTAATGCTTTGGACCAATCAGGTGCGCTGCCTGCAGTAGATAGAATCTGAGCACGGAACCTTCACGTGCAGTCACAATGAGCCTTTGGCCATTGTCTCCGGAACTCTCACGTGTCACAATGGGCTCTTGGCCTATAACAGGCAGTGAAAAATGGCCGCCGTCTTCAGTCTGCTGCTGGTGCAGCAGCAGACCACATGGCAGGGGGGGTCTGTGCCCAGCTTCAGGAGAGTTGGGAAGACAACTGCTCGCCTGTCTGTTTTTTGAATTTCCCACTCAGTTACTGCACACTTTAGAGCAAAAGGGGGATGGAGGGTGTGTTAAAATAGGTGGAGATATGCAGATTCAAAACGCGTTGTGCACAGCTTGAACACACACACATACACAGTAGAACTGTCATTGAGAAGGCCTCCAGAGCTTCTAGAAATGCCTTCCCCTTGGCAATTTTTGCTCTCTCTCCACAATGGGTGTCGGTTTTAGGCCTTGGTGCGGCAGAAGTGGCAAACCATTTCTGGTTATCTCTTCTCTGCCTTTCGCAACCGTCGTCGTCGCCGCCGCTCAAGATCAAGTGTAGTATCTGATACGTCCCCTATTTGGGGACCAGTTGGGGGCTTTGCTTTCACCTATGTATGTCAAACATTGTATTGCATTCAATATGCAATCAATCAATGTGTCTTTACTGGTTGCAACAGGTGTGTTAAGATGTAGGCCTGTATTAGGCCTTTGTTACAGTGTTGCAAATATACTGTGCCATCTACAAAATTAGGCCCCGGCTGTCAGTACTGTTTAAATTGAAGTATCCAATGAGTAGCTCTGCCATATATACCACTTTTCTGACTGCATGAATTCTTTTGTGAAACATTGTCTCCCTCTTGTGGACCACCGAATTTTAAATGTGGTGTATTATATGTATTTAAAAAAAAAGGAAAAATGGTGTCTGTGCTGATTTTGACTATGCTTGTCTTGTCCATCTACACCTGTGTGAGTATTGTAATGCTTTGGACCAATCAGGTGCGCTGCCTGCAGTAGATAGAATCTGAGCACGGAACCTTCAGGTGCAGTCACAATGAGCCTTTGGCCATTGTCTCCGGAACTCTCACGTGTCACAATGGGCTCTTGGCCTATAACAGGCAGTGAAAAATGGCCGCCGTCTTCAGTCTGCTGCTGGTGCAGCAGCAGACCACATGGCAGGGGGGGTCTGTGCCCAGCTTCAGGAGAGTTGGGAAGACAACTGCTCGCCTGTCTGTTTTTTGAATTTCCCACTCAGTTACTGCACACTTTAGAGCAAAAGGGGGATGGAGGGTGTGTTAAAATAGGTGGAGATATGCAGATTCAAAACGCGTTGTGCACAGCTTGAACACACACACATACACAGTAGAACTGTCATTGAGAAGGCCTCCAGAGCTTCTAGAAATGCCTTCCCCTTGGCAATTTTTGCTCTCTCCACAATGGGTGTCGGTTTTAGGCCTTGGTGCGGCAGAAGTGGCAAACCATTTCTGGTTATCTCTCCTCTGCCTTTCGCATCCGTCATCGTCGCCGCCGCTCAAGATCAAGTTTAGTATCTGATACGTCCCCTATTTGGGGACCAGTTGGGGGCTTTGCTTTCACCTATGTATGTCAAACATTGTATTGCATTCAATATGCAATCAATCAATGTGTCTTTACTGGTTGCAACAGGTGTGTTAAGATGTAGGCCTGTATTAGGCCTTTGTTACAGTGTTGCAAATATACTGTGCCATCTACAAAATTAGGCCCCGGCTGTCAGTACTGTTTAAATTGAAGTATCCAATGAGTAGCTCTGCCATATATACCACTTTTCTGACTGCATGAATTCTTTTGTGAAACATTGTCTCCCTCTTGTGGACCACCGAATTTTAAATGTGGTGTATTATATGTATTTAAAAAAAAAGGAAAAATGGTGTCTGTGCTGATTTTGACTATGCTTGTCTTGTCCATCTACACCTGTGTGAGTATTGTAATGCTTTGGACCAATCAGGTGCGCTGCCTGCAGTAGATAGAATCTGAGCACGGAACCTTCAGGTGCAGTCACAATGAGCCTTTGGCCATTGTCTCCGGAA
This sequence comes from Ranitomeya variabilis, assembly GCF_051348905.1. Lineage (NCBI taxonomy): Eukaryota > Metazoa > Chordata > Amphibia > Anura > Dendrobatidae > Ranitomeya > Ranitomeya variabilis. Next base: position 186,258 of record NW_027507948.1, on the reverse strand, counting down.
CTCTCACGTGTCACAATGGGCTCTTGGCCTATAACAGGCAGTGAAAAATGGCCGCCGTCTTCAGTCTGCTGCTGGTGCAGCAGCAGACCACATGGCAGGGGGGGTCTGTGCCCAGCTTCAGGAGAGTTGGGAAGACAACTGCTCGCCTGTCTGTTTTTTGAATTTCCCACTCAGTTACTGCACACTTTAGAGCAAAAGGGGGATGGAGGGTGTGTTAAAATAGGTGGAGATATGCAGATTCAAAACGCGTTGTGCACAGCTTGAACACACACACATACACAGTAGAACTGTCATTGAGAAGGCCTCCAGAGCTTCTAGAAATGCCTTCCCCTTGGCAATTTTTGCTCTCTCCACAATGGGTGTCGGTTTTAGGCCTTGGTGCGGCAGAAGTGGCAAACCATTTCTGGTTATCTCTCCTCTGCCTTTCGCATCCGTCATCGTCGCCGCCGCTCAAGATCAAGTTTAGTATCTGATACGTCCCCTATTTGGGGACCAGTTGGGGGCTTTGCTTTCACCTATGTATGTCAAACATTGTATTGCATTCAATATGCAATCAATCAATGTGTCTTTACTGGTTGCAACAGGTGTGTTAAGATGTAGGCCTGTATTAGGCCTTTGTTACAGTGTTGCAAATATACTGTGCCATCTACAAAATTAGGCCCCGGCTGTCAGTACTGTTTAAATTGAAGTATCCAATGAGTAGCTCTGCCATATATACCACTTTTCTGACGGCATGAATTCTTTTGTGAAACATTGTCTCCCTCTTGTGGACCACCGAATTTTAAATGTGGTGTATTATATGTATTTAAAAAAAAAGGAAAAATGGTGTCTGTGCTGATTTTGACTATGCTTGTCTTGTCCATCTACACCTGTGTGAGTATTGTAATGCTTTGGACCAATCAGGTGCGCTGCCTGCAGTAGATAGAATCTGAGCACGGAACCTTCACGTGCAGTCACAATGAGCCTTTGGCCATTGTCTCCGGAACTCTCACGTGTCACAATGGGCTCTTGGCCTATAACAGGCAGTGAAAAATGGCCGCCGTCTTCAGTCTGCTGCTGGTGCAGCAGCAGACCACATGGCAGGGGGGGTCTGTGCCCAGCTTCAGGAGAGTTGGGAAGACAACTGCTCGCCTGTCTGTTTTTTGAATTTCCCACTCAGTTACTGCACACTTTAGAGCAAAAGGGGGATGGAGGGTGTGTTAAAATAGGTGGAGATATGCAGATTCAAAACGCGTTGTGCACAGCTTGAACACACACACATACACAGTAGAACTGTCATTGAGAAGGCCTCCAGAGCTTCTAGAAATGCCTTCCCCTTGGCAATTTTTGCTCTCTCTCCACAATGGGTGTCGGTTTTAGGCCTTGGTGCGGCAGAAGTGGCAAACCATTTCTGGTTATCTCTCCTCTGCCTTTCGCATCCGTCGTCGTCGCCGCCGCTCAAGATCAAGTGTAGTATCTGATACGTCCCGTATTTGGGGACGAGTTGGGGGCTTTGCTTTCACCTATGTATATCAAACATTGTATTGCATTCAATATGCAATCAATCAATGTGTCTTTACTGGTTGCAACAGGTGTGTTAAGATGTAGGCCTGTATTAGGCCTTTGTTACAGTGTTGCAAATATACTGTGCCATCTACAAAATTAGGCCCCGGCTGTCAGTACTGTTTACATTGAAGTATCCAATGAGTAGCTCTGCCATATATACCACTTTTCTGACTGCATGAATTCTTTTGTGAAACATTGTCTCCCTCTTGTGGACCACCGAATTTTAAATGTGGTGTATTATATGTATTTAAAAAAAAAGGAAAAATGGTGTCTGTGCTGATTTTGACTATGCTTGTCTTGTCCATCTACACCTGTGTGAGTATTGTAATGCTTTGGACCAATCAGGTGCGCTGCCTGCAGTAGATAGAATCTGAGCACGGAACCTTCACGTGCAGTCACAATGAGCCTTTGGCCATTGTCTCCGGAACTCTCACGTGTCACAATGGGCTCTTGGCCTATAACAGGCAGTGAAAAATGGCCGCCGTCTTCAGTCTGCTGCTGGTGCAGCAGCAGACCACATGGCAGGGGGGGTCTGTGCCCAGCTTCAGGAGAGTTGGGAAGACAACTGCTCGCCTGTCTGTTTTTTGAATTTCCCACTCAGTTACTGCACACTTTAGAGCAAAAGGGGGATGGAGGGTGTGTTAAAATAGGTGGAGATATGCAGATTCAAAACGCGTTGTGCACAGCTTGAACACACACACATACACAGTAGAACTGTCATTGAGAAGGCCTCCAGAGCTTCTAGAAATGCCTTCCCCTTGGCAATTTTTGCTCTCTCTCCACAATGGGTGTCGGTTTTAGGCCTTGGTGCGGCAGAAGTGGCAAACCATTTCTGGTTATCTCTTCTCTGCCTTTCGCAACCGTCGTCGTCGCCGCCGCTCAAGATCAAGTGTAGTATCTGATACGTCCCCTATTTGGGGACCAGTTGGGGGCTTTGCTTTCACCTATGTATGTCAAACATTGTATTGCATTCAATATGCAATCAATCAATGTGTCTTTACTGGTTGCAACAGGTGTGTTAAGATGTAGGCCTGTATTAGGCCTTTGTTACAGTGTTGCAAATATACTGTGCCATCTACAAAATTAGGCCCCGGCTGTCAGTACTGTTTAAATTGAAGTATCCAATGAGTAGCTCTGCCATATATACCACTTTTCTGACTGCATGAATTCTTTTGTGAAACATTGTCTCCCTCTTGTGGACCACCGAATTTTAAATGTGGTGTATTATATGTATTTAAAAAAAAAGGAAAAATGGTGTCTGTGCTGATTTTGACTATGCTTGTCTTGTCCATCTACACCTGTGTGAGTATTGTAATGCTTTGGACCAATCAGGTGCGCTGCCTGCAGTAGATAGAATCTGAGCACGGAACCTTCACGTGCAGTCACAATGAGCCTTTGGCCATTGTCTCCGGAACTCTCACGTGTCACAATGGGCTCTTGGCCTATAACAGGCAGTGAAAAATGGCCGCCGTCTTCAGTCTGCTGCTGGTGCAGCAGCAGACCACATGGCAGGGGGGGTCTGTGCCCAGCTTCAGGAGAGTTGGGAAGACAACTGCTCGCCTGTCTGTTTTTTGAATTTCCCACTCAGTTACTGCACACTTTAGAGCAAAAGGGGGATGGAGGGTGTGTTAAAATAGGTGGAGATATGCAGATTCAAAACGCGTTGTGCACAGCTTGAACACACACACATACACAGTAGAACTGTCATTGAGAAGGCCTCCAGAGCTTCTAGAAATGCCTTCCCCTTGGCAATTTTTGCTCTCTCCACAATGGGTGTCGGTTTTAGGCCTTGGTGCGGCAGAAGTGGCAAACCATTTCTGGTTATCTCTCCTCTGCCTTTCGCATCCGTCATCGTCGCCGCCGCTCAAGATCAAGTGTAGTATCTGATACGTCCCCTATTTGGGGACCAGTTGGGGGCTTTGCTTTCACCTATGTATGTCAAACATTGTATTGCATTCAATATGCAATCAATCAATGTGTCTTTACTGGTTGCAACAGGTGTGTTAAGATGTAGGCCTGTATTAGGCCTTTGTTACAGTGTTGCAAATATACTGTGCCATCTACAAAATTAGGCCCCGGCTGTCAGTACTGTTTAAATTGAAGTATCCAATGAGTAGCTCTGCCATATATACCACTTTTCTGACTGCATGAATTCTTTTGTGAAACATTGTCTCCCTCTTGTGGACCACCGAATTTTAAATGTGGTGTATTATATGGATTTAAAAATAAAAGGAAAAATGGTGTCTGTGCTGATTTTGACTATGCTTGTCTTGTCCATCTACACCTGTGTGAGTATTGTAATGCTTTGGACCAATCAGGTGCGCTGCCTGCAGTAGATAGAATCTGAGCACGGAACCTTCAGGTGCAGTCACAATGAGCCTTTGGCCATTGTCTCCGGAACTCTCACGTGTCACAATGGGCTCTTGGCCTATAACAGGCAGTGAAAAATGGCCGCCGTCTTCAGTCTGCTGCTGGTGCAGCAGCAGACCACATGGCAGGGGGGGTCTGTGCCCAGCTTCAGGAGAGTTGGGAAGACAACTGCTCGCCTGTCTGTTTTTTGAATTTCCCACTCAGTTACTGCACACTTTAGAGCAAAAGGGGGATGGAGGGTGTGTTAAAATAGGTGGAGATATGCAGATTCAAAACGCGTTGTGCACAGCTTGAACACACACACATACACAGTAGAACTGTCATTGAGAAGGCCTCCAGAGCTTCTAGAAATGCCTTCCCCTTGGCAATTTTTGCTCTCTCCACAATGGGTGTCGGTTTTAGGCCTTGGTGCGGCAGAAGTGGCAAACCATTTCTGGTTATCTCTCCTCTGCCTTTCGCATCCGTCATCGTCGCCGCCGCTCAAGATCAAGTGTAGTATCTGATACGTCCCCTATTTGGGGACCAGTTGGGGGCTTTGCTTTCACCTATGTATGTCAAACATTGTATTGCATTCAATATGCAATCAATCAATGTGTCTTTACTGGTTGCAACAGGTGTGTTAAGATGTAGGCCTGTATTAGGCCTTTGTTACAGTGTTGCAAATATACTGTGCCATCTACAAAATTAGGCCCCGGCTGTCAGTACTGTTTAAATTGAAGTATCCAATGAGTAGCTCTGCCATATATACCACTTTTCTGACGGCATGAATTCTTTTGTGAAACATTGTCTCCCTCTTGTGGACCACCGAATTTTAAATGTGGTGTATTATATGTATTTAAAAAAAAAGGAAAAATGGTGTCTGTGCTGATTTTGACTATGCTTGTCTTGTCCATCTACACCTGTGTGAGTATTGTAATGCTTTGGACCAATCAGGTGCGCTGCCTGCAGTAGATAGAATCTGAGCACGGAACCTTCACGTGCAGTCACAATGAGCCTTTGGCCATTGTCTCCGGAACTCTCACGTGTCACAATGGGCTCTTGGCCTATAACAGGCAGTGAAAAATGGCCGCCGTCTTCAGTCTGCTGCTGGTGCAGCAGCAGACCACATGGCAGGGGGGGTCTGTGCCCAGCTTCAGGAGAGTTGGGAAGACAACTGCTCGCCTGTCTGTTTTTTGAATTTCCCACTCAGTTACTGCACACTTTAGAGCAAAAGGGGGATGGAGGGTGTGTTAAAATAGGTGGAGATATGCAGATTCAAAACGCGTTGTGCACAGCTTGAACACACACACATACACAGTAGAACTGTCATTGAGAAGGCCTCCAGAGCTTCTAGAAATGCCTTCCCCTTGGCAATTTTTGCTCTCTCTCCACAATGGGTGTCGGTTTTAGGCCTTGGTGCGGCAGAAGTGGCAAACCATTTCTGGTTATCTCTCCTCTGCCTTTCGCATCCGTCGTCGTCGCCGCCGCTCAAGATCAAGTGTAGTATCTGATACGTCCCGTATTTGGGGACGAGTTGGGGGCTTTGCTTTCACCTATGTATATCAAACATTGTATTGCATTCAATATGCAATCAATCAATGTGTCTTTACTGGTTGCAACAGGTGTGTTAAGATGTAGGCCTGTATTAGGCCTTTGTTACAGTGTTGCAAATATACTGTGCCATCTACAAAATTAGGCCCCGGCTGTCAGTACTGTTTACATTGAAGTATCCAATGAGTAGCTCTGCCATATATACCACTTTTCTGACTGCATGAATTCTTTTGTGAAACATTGTCTCCCTCTTGTGGACCACCGAATTTTAAATGTGGTGTATTATATGTATTTAAAAAAAAAGGAAAAATGGTGTCTGTGCTGATTTTGACTATGCTTGTCTTGTCCATCTACACCTGTGTGAGTATTGTAATGCTTTGGACCAATCAGGTGCGCTGCCTGCAGTAGATAGAATCTGAGCACGGAACCTTCACGTGCAGTCACAATGAGCCTTTGGCCATTGTCTCCGGAACTCTCACGTGTCACAATGGGCTCTTGGCCTATAACAGGCAGTGAAAAATGGCCGCCGTCTTCAGTCTGCTGCTGGTGCAGCAGCAGACCACATGGCAGGGGGGGTCTGTGCCCAGCTTCAGGAGAGTTGGGAAGACAACTGCTCGCCTGTCTGTTTTTTGAATTTCCCACTCAGTTACTGCACACTTTAGAGCAAAAGGGGGATGGAGGGTGTGTTAAAATAGGTGGAGATATGCAGATTCAAAACGCGTTGTGCACAGCTTGAACACACACACATACACAGTAGAACTGTCATTGAGAAGGCCTCCAGAGCTTCTAGAAATGCCTTCCCCTTGGCAATTTTTGCTCTCTCTCCACAATGGGTGTCGGTTTTAGGCCTTGGTGCGGCAGAAGTGGCAAACCATTTCTGGTTATCTCTTCTCTGCCTTTCGCAACCGTCGTCGTCGCCGCCGCTCAAGATCAAGTGTAGTATCTGATACGTCCCCTATTTGGGGACCAGTTGGGGGCTTTGCTTTCACCTATGTATGTCAAACATTGTATTGCATTCAATATGCAATCAATCAATGTGTCTTTACTGGTTGCAACAGGTGTGTTAAGATGTAGGCCTGTATTAGGCCTTTGTTACAGTGTTGCAAATATACTGTGCCATCTACAAAATTAGGCCCCGGCTGTCAGTACTGTTTAAATTGAAGTATCCAATGAGTAGCTCTGCCATATATACCACTTTTCTGACGGCATGAATTCTTTTGTGAAACATTGTCTCCCTCTTGTGGACCACCGAATTTTAAATGTGGTGTATTATATGTATTTAAAAAAAAAGGAAAAATGGTGTCTGTGCTGATTTTGACTATGCTTGTCTTGTCCATCTACACCTGTGTGAGTATTGTAATGCTTTGGACCAATCAGGTGCGCTGCCTGCAGTAGATAGAATCTGAGCACGGAACCTTCACGTGCAGTCACAATGAGCCTTTGGCCATTGTCTCCGGAACTCTCACGTGTCACAATGGGCTCTTGGCCTATAACAGGCAGTGAAAAATGGCCGCCGTCTTCAGTCTGCTGCTGGTGCAGCAGCAGACCACATGGCAGGGGGGGTCTGTGCCCAGCTTCAGGAGAGTTGGGAAGACAACTGCTCGCCTGTCTGTTTTTTGAATTTCCCACTCAGTTACTGCACACTTTAGAGCAAAAGGGGGATGGAGGGTGTGTTAAAATAGGTGGAGATATGCAGATTCAAAACGCGTTGTGCACAGCTTGAACACACACACATACACAGTAGAACTGTCATTGAGAAGGCCTCCAGAGCTTCTAGAAATGCCTTCCCCTTGGCAATTTTTGCTCTCTCTCCACAATGGGTGTCGGTTTTAGGCCTTGGTGCGGCAGAAGTGGCAAACCATTTCTGGTTATCTCTCCTCTGCCTTTCGCATCCGTCGTCGTCGCCGCCGCTCAAGATCAAGTGTAGTATCTGATACGTCCCGTATTTGGGACGAGTTGGGGGCTTTGCTTTCACCTATGTATATCAAACATTGTATTGCATTCAATATGCAATCAATCAATGTGTCTTTACTGGTTGCAACAGGTGTGTTAAGATGTAGGCCTGTATTAGGCCTTTGTTACAGTGTTGCAAATATACTGTGCCATCTACAAAATTAGGCCCGGCTGTCAGTACTGTTTAAATTGAAGTATCCAATGAGTAGCTCTGCCATATATACCACTTTTCTGACGCATGAATTCTTTGTGAAACATTGTCTCCCTCTTGTGGACCACCGAATTTTAAATGTGGTGTATTATATGTATTTAAAAAAAAAGGAAAAATGGTGTCTGTGCTGATTTTGACTATGCTTGTCTTGTCCATCTACACCTGTGTGAGTATTGTAATGCTTTGGACCAATCAGGGTGCGCTGCCTGCAGTAGATAGAATCTGAGCACGGAACCTTCACGTGCAGTCACAATGAGCCTTTGGCCATTGTCTCCGGAACTCTCACGTGTCACAATGGGCTCTTGGCCTATAACAGGCAGTGAAAAATGGCCGCCGTCTTCAGTCTGCTGCTGGTGCAGCAGCAGACCACATGGCAGGGGGGGTCTGTGCCCAGCTTCAGGAGAGTTGGGAAGACAACTGCTCGCCTGTCTGTTTTTTGAATTTCCCACTCAGTTACTGCACACTTTAGAGCAAAAGGGGGATGGAGGGTGTGTTAAAATAGGTGGAGATATGCAGATTCAAAACGCGTTGTGCACAGCTTGAACACACACACATACACAGTAGAACTGTCATTGAGAAGGCCTCCAGAGCTTCTAGAAATGCCTTCCCCTTGGCAATTTTTGCTCTCTCCACAATGGGTGTCGGTTTTAGGCCTTGGTGCGGCAGAAGTGGCAAACCATTTCTGGTTATCTCTCCTCTGCCTTTCGCATCCGTCATCGTCGCCGCCGCTCAAGATCAAGTGTAGTATCTGATACGTCCCCTATTTGGGGACCAGTTGGGGCTTTGCTTTCACCTATGTATGTCAAACATTGTATTGCATTCAATATGCAATCAATCAATGTGTCTTTACTGGTTGCAACAGGTGTGTTAAGATGTAGGCCTGTATTAGGCCTTTGTTACAGTGTTGCAAATATACTGTGCCATCTACAAAATTAGGCCCCGGCTGTCAGTACTGTTTAAATTGAAGTATCCAATGAGTAGCTCTGCCATATATACCACTTTTCTGACTGCATGAATTCTTTTGTGAAACATTGTCTCCCTCTTGTGGACCACCGAATTTTAAATGTGGTGTATTATATGTATTTAAAAAAAAAGGAAAAATGGTGTCTGTGCTGATTTTGACTATGCTTGTCTTGTCCATCTACACCTGTGTGAGTATTGTAATGCTTTGGACCAATCAGGTGCGCTGCCTGCAGTAGATAGAATCTGAGCACGGAACCTTCACGTGCAGTCACAATGAGCCTTTGGCCATTGTCTCCGGAACTCTCACGTGTCACAATGGGCTCTTGGCCTATAACAGGCAGTGAAAAATGGCCGCCGTCTTCAGTCTGCTGCTGGTGCAGCAGCAGACCACATGGCAGGGGGGGTCTGTGCCCAGCTTCAGGAGAGTTGGGAAGACAACTGCTCGCCTGTCTGTTTTTTGAATTTCCCACTCAGTTACTGCACACTTTAGAGCAAAAGGGGGATGGAGGGTGTGTTAAAATAGGTGGAGATATGCAGATTCAAAAGCGTTGTGCACAGCTTGAACACACACACATACACAGTAGAACTGTCATTGAGAAGGCCTCCAGAGCTTCTAGAAATGCCTTCCCCTTGGCAATTTTTGCTCTCTCCACAATGGGTGTCGGTTTTAGGCCTTGGTGCGGCAGAAGTGGCAAACCATTTCTGGTTATCTCTCCTCTGCCTTTCGCATCCGTCCTCGTCGCCGCCGCTCAAGATCAAGTGTAGTATCTGATACGTCCCGTATTTGGGGACCAGTTGGGGGCTTTGCTTTCACCTATGTATGTCAAACATTGTATTGCATTCAATATGCAATCAATCAATGTGTCTTTACTGGTTGCAACAGGTGTGTTAGATGTAGGCCTGTATTAGGCCTTTGTTACAGTGTTGCAAATATACTGTGCCATCTACAAAATTAGGCCCCGGCTGTCAGTACTGTTTAAATTGAAGTATCCAATGAGTAGCTCTGCCATATATACCACTTTTCTGACGGCATGAATTCTTTTGTGAAACATTGTCTCCCTCTTGTGGACCACCGAATTTTAAATGTGGTGTATTATATGTATTTAAAAAAAAAGGAAAAATGGTGTCTGTGCTGATTTTGACTATGCTTGTCTTGTCCATCTACACCTGTGTGAGTATTGTAATGCTTTGGACCAATCAGGTGCGCTGCCTGCAGTAGATAGAATCTGAGCACGGAACCTTCACGTGCAGTCACAATGAGCCTTTGGCCATTGTCTCCGGAACTCTCACGTGTCACAATGGGCTCTTGGCCTATAACAGGCAGTGAAAAATGGCCGCCGTCTTCAGTCTGCTGCTGGTGCAGCAGCAGACCACATGGCAGGGGGGGTCTGTGCCCAGCTTCAGGAGAGTTGGGAAGACAACTGCTCGCCTGTCTGTTTTTTGAATTTCCCACTCAGTTACTGCACACTTTAGAGCAAAAGGGGGATGGAGGGTGTGTTAAAATAGGTGGAGATATGCAGATTCAAAACGCGTTGTGCACAGCTTGAACACACACACATACACAGTAGAACTGTCATTGAGAAGGCCTCCAGAGCTTCTAGAAATGCCTTCCCCTTGGCAATTTTTGCTCTCTCTCCACAATGGGTGTCGGTTTTAGGCCTTGGTGCGGCAGAAGTGGCAAACCATTTCTGGTTATCTCTCCTCTGCCTTTCGCATCCGTCGTCGTCGCCGCCGCTCAAGATCAAGTGTAGTATCTGATACGTCCCGTATTTGGGGACGAGTTGGGGGCTTTGCTTTCACCTATGTATATCAAACATTGTATTGCATTCAATATGCAATCAATCAATGTGTCTTTACTGGTTGCAACAGGTGTGTTAAGATGTAGGCCTGTATTAGGCCTTTGTTACAGTGTTGCAAATATACTGTGCCATCTACAAAATTAGGCCCCGGCTGTCAGTACTGTTTAAATTGAAGTATCCAATGAGTAGCTCTGCCATATATACCACTTTTCTGACTGCATGAATTCTTTTGTGAAACATTGTCTCCCTCTTGTGGACCACCAAATTTTAAATGTGGTGTATTATATGTATTTAAAAAAAAAGGAAAAATGGTGTCTGTGCTGATTTTGACTATGCTTGTCTTGTCCATCTACACCTGTGTGAGTATTGTAATGCTTTGGACCAATCAGGTGCGCTGCCTGCAGTAGATAGAATCTGAGCACGGAACCTTCACGTGCAGTCACAATGAGCCTTTGGCCATTGTCTCCGGAACTCTCACGTGTCACAATGGGCTCTTGGCCTATAACAGGCAGTGAAAAATGGCCGCCGTCTTCAGTCTGCTGCTGGTGCAGCAGCAGACCACATGGCAGGGGGGGTCTGTGCCCAGCTTCAGGAGAGTTGGGAAGACAACTGCTCGCCTGTCTGTTTTTTGAATTTCCCACTCAGTTACTGCACACTTTAGAGCAAAAGGGGGATGGAGGGTGTGTTAAAATAGGTGGAGATATGCAGATTCAAAACGCGTTGTGCACAGCTTGAACACACACACATACACAGTAGAACTGTCATTGAGAAGGCCTCCAGAGCTTCTAGAAATGCCTTCCCCTTGGCAATTTTTGCTCTCTCTCCACAATGGGTGTCGGTTTTAGGCCTTGGTGCGGCAGAAGTGGCAAACCATTTCTGGTTATCTCTTCTCTGCCTTTCGCAACCGTCGTCGTCGCCGCCGCTCAAGATCAAGTGTAGTATCTGATACGTCCCCTATTTGGGGACCAGTTGGGGGCTTTGCTTTCACCTATGTATGTCAAACATTGTATTGCATTCAATATGCAATCAATCAATGTGTCTTTACTGGTTGCAACAGGTGTGTTAAGATGTAGGCCTGTATTAGGCCTTTGTTACAGTGTTGCAAATATACTGTGCCATCTACAAAATTAGGCCCCGGCTGTCAGTACTGTTTAAATTGAAGTATCCAATGAGTAGCTCTGCCATATATACCACTTTTCTGACTGCATGAATTCTTTTGTGAAACATTGTCTCCCTCTTGTGGACCACCGAATTTTAAATGTGGTGTATTATATGTATTTAAAAAAAAAGGAAAAATGGTGTCTGTGCTGATTTTGACTATGCTTGTCTTGTCCATCTACACCTGTGTGAGTATTGTAATGCTTTGGACCAATCAGGTGCGCTGCCTGCAGTAGATAGAATCTGAGCACGGAACCTTCACGTGCAGTCACAATGAGCCTTTGGCCATTGTCTCCGGAACTCTCACGTGTCACAATGGGCTCTTGGCCTATAACAGGCAGTGAAAAATGGCCGCCGTCTTCAGTCTGCTGCTGGTGCAGCAGCAGACCACATGGCAGGGGGGGTCTGTGCCCAGCTTCAGGAGAGTTGGGAAGACAACTGCTCGCCTGTCTGTTTTTTGAATTTCCCACTCAGTTACTGCACACTTTAGAGCAAAAGGGGGATGGAGGGTGTGTTAAAATAGGTGGAGATATGCAGATTCAAAACGCGTTGTGCACAGCTTGAACACACACACATACACAGTAGAACTGTCATTGAGAAGGCCTCCAGAGCTTCTAGAAATGCCTTCCCCTTGGCAATTTTTGCTCTCTCCACAATGGGTGTCGGTTTTAGGCCTTGGTGCGGCAGAAGTGGCAAACCATTTCTGGTTATCTCTCCTCTGCCTTTCGCATCCGTCATCGTCGCCGCCGCTCAAGATCAAGTGTAGTATCTGATACGTCCCCTATTTGGGGACCAGTTGGGGGCTTTGCTTTCACCTATGTATGTCAAACATTGTATTGCATTCAATATGCAATCAATCAATGTGTCTTTACTGGTTGCAACAGGTGTGTTAAGATGTAGGCCTGTATTAGGCCTTTGTTACAGTGTTGCAAATATACTGTGCCATCTACAAAATTAGGCCCCGGCTGTCAGTACTGTTTAAATTGAAGTATCCAATGAGTAGCTCTGCCATATATACCACTTTTCTGACTGCATGAATTCTTTTGTGAAACATTGTCTCCCTCTTGTGGACCACCGAATTTTAAATGTGGTGTATTATATGTATTTAAAAAAAAAGGAAAAATGGTGTCTGTGCTGATTTGACTATGCTTGTCTTGTCCATCTACACCTGTGTGAGTATTGTAATGCTTTGGACCAATCAGGTGCGCTGCCTGCAGTAGATAGAATCTGAGCACGGAACCTTCAGGTGCAGTCACAATGAGCCTTTGGCCATTGTCTCCGGAACTCTCACGTGTCACAATGGGCTCTTGGCCTATAACAGGCAGTGAAAAATGGCCGCCGTCTTCAGTCTGCTGCTGGTGCAGCAGCAGACCACATGGCAGGGGGGGTCTGTGCCCAGCTTCAGGAGAGTTGGGAAGACAACTGCTCGCCTGTCTGTTTTTTGAATTTCCCACTCAGTTACTGCACACTTTAGAGCAAAAGGGGGATGGAGGGTGTGTTAAAATAGGTGGAGATATGCAGATTCAAAACGCGTTGTGCACAGCTTGAACACACACACATACACAGTAGAACTGTCATTGAGAAGGCCTCCAGAGCTTCTAGAAATGCCTTCCCCTTGGCAATTTTTGCTCTCTCCACAATGGGTGTCGGTTTTAGGCCTTGGTGCGGCAGAAGTGGCAAACCATTTCTGGTTATCTCTCCTCTGCCTTTCGCATCCGTCATCGTCGCCGCCGCTCAAGATCAAGTGTAGTATCTGATACGTCCCCTATTTGGGGACCAGTTGGGGGCTTTGCTTTCACCTATGTATGTCAAACATTGTATTGCATTCAATATGCAATCAATCAATGTGTCTTTACTGGTTGCAACAGGTGTGTTAAGATGTAGGCCTGTATTAGGCCTTTGTTACAGTGTTGCAAATATACTGTGCCATCTACAAAATTAGGCCCCGGCTGTCAGTACTGTTTAAATTGAAGTATCCAATGAGTAGCTCTGCCATATATACCACTTTTCTGACGGCATGAATTCTTTTGTGAAACATTGTCTCCCTCTTGTGGACCACCGAATTTTAAATGTGGTGTATTATATGTATTTAAAAAAAAAGGAAAAATGGTGTCTGTGCTGATTTTGACTATGCTTGTCTTGTCCATCTACACCTGTGTGAGTATTGTAATGCTTTGGACCAATCAGGTGCGCTGCCTGCAGTAGATAGAATCTGAGCACGGAACCTTCACGTGCAGTCACAATGAGCCTTTGGCCATTGTCTCCGGAACTCTCACGTGTCACAATGGGCTCTTGGCCTATAACAGGCAGTGAAAAATGGCCGCCGTCTTCAGTCTGCTGCTGGTGCAGCAGCAGACCACATGGCAGGGGGGGTCTGTGCCCAGCTTCAGGAGAGTTGGGAAGACAACTGCTCGCCTGTCTGTTTTTTGAATTTCCCACTCAGTTACTGCACACTTTAGAGCAAAAGGGGGATGGAGGGTGTGTTAAAATAGGTGGAGATATGCAGATTCAAAACGCGTTGTGCACAGCTTGAACACACACACATACACAGTAGAACTGTCATTGAGAAGGCCTCCAGAGCTTCTAGAAATGCCTTCCCCTTGGCAATTTTTGCTCTCTCTCCACAATGGGTGTCGGTTTTAGGCCTTGGTGCGGCAGAAGTGGCAAACCATTTCTGGTTATCTCTCCTCTGCCTTTCGCATCCGTCGTCGTCGCCGCCGCTCAAGATCAAGTGTAGTATCTGATACGTCCCGTATTTGGGGACGAGTTGGGGGCTTTGCTTTCACCTATGTATATCAAACATTGTATTGCATTCAATATGCAATCAATCAATGTGTCTTTACTGGTTGCAACAGGTGTGTTAAGATGTAGGCCTGTATTAGGCCTTTGTTACAGTGTTGCAAATATACTGTGCCATCTACAAAATTAGGCCCCGGCTGTCAGTACTGTTTAAATTGAAGTATCCAATGAGTAGCTCTGCCATATATACCACTTTTCTGACTGCATGAATTCTTTTGTGAAACATTGTCTCCCTCTTGTGGACCACCGAATTTTAAATGTGGTGTATTATATGTATTTAAAAAAAAAAGGAAAAATGGTGTCTGTGCTGATTTTGACTATGCTTGTCTTGTCCATCTACACCTGTGTGAGTATTGTAATGCTTTGGACCAATCAGGTGCGCTGCCTGCAGTAGATAGAATCTGAGCACGGAACCTTCACGTGCAGTCACAATGAGCCTTTGGCCATTGTCTCCGGAACTCTCACGTGTCACAATGGGCTCTTGGCCTATAACAGGCAGTGAAAAATGGCCGCCGTCTTCAGTCTGCTGCTGGTGCAGCAGCAGACCACATGGCAGGGGGGGTCTGTGCCCAGCTTCAGGAGAGTTGGGAAGACAACTGCTCGCCTGTCTGTTTTTTGAATTTCCCACTCAGTTACTGCACACTTTAGAGCAAAAGGGGGATGGAGGGTGTGTTAAAATAGGTGGAGATATGCAGATTCAAAACGCGTTGTGCACAGCTTGAACACACACACATACACAGTAGAACTGTCATTGAGAAGGCCTCCAGAGCTTCTAGAAATGCCTTCCCCTTGGCAATTTTTGCTCTCTCTCCACAATGGGTGTCGGTTTTAGGCCTTGGTGCGGCAGAAGTGGCAAACCATTTCTGGTTATCTCTCCTCTGCCTTTCGCATCCGTCATCGTCGCCGCCGCTCAAGATCAAGTGTAGTATCTGATACGTCCCCTATTTGGGGACCAGTTGGGGGCTTTGCTTTCACCTATGTATGTCAAACATTGTATTGCATTCAATATGCAATCAATCAATGTGTCTTTACTGGTTGCAACAGGTGTGTTAAGATGTAGGCCTGTATTAGGCCTTTGTTACAGTGTTGCAAATATACTGTGCCATCTACAAAATTAGGCCCCGGCTGTCAGTACTGTTTAAATTGAAGTATCCAATGAGTAGCTCTGCCATATATACCACTTTTCTGACTGCATGAATTCTTTTGTGAAACATTGTCTCCCTCTTGTGGACCACCGAATTTTAAATGTGGTGTATTATATGGATTTAAAATAAAAGGAAAAATGGTGTCTGTGCTGATTTTGACTATGCTTGTCTTGTCCATCTACACCTGTGTGAGTATTGTAATGCTTTGGACCAATCAGGTGCGCTGCCTGCAGTAGATAGAATCTGAGCACGGAACCTTCAGGTGCAGTCACAATGAGCCTTTGGCCATTGTCTCCGGAACTCTCACGTGTCACAATGGGCTCTTGGCCTATAACAGGCAGTGAAAAATGGCCGCCGTCTTCAGTCTGCTGCTGGTGCAGCAGCAGACCACATGGCAGGGGGGGTCTGTGCCCAGCTTCAGGAGAGTTGGGAAGACAACTGCTCGCCTGTCTGTTTTTTGAATTTCCCACTCAGTTACTGCACACTTTAGAGCAAAAGGGGGATGGAGGGTGTGTTAAAATAGGTGGAGATATGCAGATTCAAAACGCGTTGTGCACAGCTTGAACACACACACATACACAGTAGAACTGTCATTGAGAAGGCCTCCAGAGCTTCTAGAAATGCCTTCCCCTTGGCAATTTTTGCTCTCTCCACAATGGGTGTCGGTTTTAGGCCTTGGTGCGGCAGAAGTGGCAAACCATTTCTGGTTATCTCTCCTCTGCCTTTCGCATCCGTCATCGTCGCCGCCGCTCAAGATCAAGTGTAGTATCTGATACGTCCCCTATTTGGGGACCAGTTGGGGGCTTTGCTTTCACCTATGTATGTCAAACATTGTATTGCATTCAATATGCAATCAATCAATGTGTCTTTACTGGTTGCAACAGGTGTGTTAAGATGTAGGCCTGTATTAGGCCTTTGTTACAGTGTTGCAAATATACTGTGCCATCTACAAAATTAGGCCCCGGCTGTCAGTACTGTTTAAATTGAAGTATCCAATGAGTAGCTCTGCCATATATACCACTTTTCTGACGGCATGAATTCTTTTGTGAAACATTGTCTCCCTCTTGTGGACCACCGAATTTTAAATGTGGTGTATTATATGTATTTAAAAAAAAAGGAAAAATGGTGTCTGTGCTGATTTTGACTATGCTTGTCTTGTCCATCTACACCTGTGTGAGTATTGTAATGCTTTGGACCAATCAGGTGCGCTGCCTGCAGTAGATAGAATCTGAGCACGGAACCTTCACGTGCAGTCACAATGAGCCTTTGGCCATTGTCTCCGGAACTCTCACGTGTCACAATGGGCTCTTGGCCTATAACAGGCAGTGAAAAATGGCCGCCGTCTTCAGTCTGCTGCTGGTGCAGCAGCAGACCACATGGCAGGGGGGTCTGTGCCCAGCTTCAGGAGAGTTGGGAAGACAACTGCTCGCCTGTCTGTTTTTTGAATTTCCCACTCAGTTACTGCACACTTTAGAGCAAAAGGGGGATGGAGGGTGTGTTAAAATAGGTGGAGATATGCAGATTCAAAACGCGTTGTGCACAGCTTGAACACACACACATACACAGTAGAACTGTCATTGAGAAGGCCTCCAGAGCTTCTAGAAATGCCTTCCCCTTGGCAATTTTTGCTCTCTCTCCACAATGGGTGTCGGTTTTAGGCCTTGGTGCGGCAGAAGTGGCAAACCATTTCTGGTTATCTCTTCTCTGCCTTTCGCAACCGTCGTCGTCGCCGCCGCTCAAGATCAAGTGTAGTATCTGATACGTCCCCTATTTGGGGACCAGTTGGGGGCTTTGCTTTCACCTATGTATGTCAAACATTGTATTGCATTCAATATGCAATCAATCAATGTGTCTTTACTGGTTGCAACAGGTGTGTTAAGATGTAGGCCTGTATTAGGCCTTTGTTACAGTGTTGCAAATATACTGTGCCATCTACAAAATTAGGCCCCGGCTGTCAGTACTGTTTAAATTGAAGTATCCAATGAGTAGCTCTGCCATATATACCACTTTTCTGACTGCATGAATTCTTTTGTGAAACATTGTCTCCCTCTTGTGGACCACCGAATTTTAAATGTGGTGTATTATATGTATTTAAAAAAAAAGGAAAAATGGTGTCTGTGCTGATTTTGACTATGCTTGTCTTGTCCATCTACACCTGTGTGAGTATTGTAATGCTTTGGACCAATCAGGTGCGCTGCCTGCAGTAGATAGAATCTGAGCACGGAACCTTCACGTGCAGTCACAATGAGCCTTTGGCCATTGTCTCCGGAACTCTCACGTGTCACAATGGGCTCTTGGCCTATAACAGGCAGTGAAAAATGGCCGCCGTCTTCAGTCTGCTGCTGGTGCAGCAGCAGACCACATGGCAGGGGGGGTCTGTGCCCAGCTTCAGGAGAGTTGGGAAGACAACTGCTCGCCTGTCTGTTTTTTGAATTTCCCACTCAGTTACTGCACACTTTAGAGCAAAAGGGGGATGGAGGGTGTGTTAAAATAGGTGGAGATATGCAGATTCAAAACGCGTTGTGCACAGCTTGAACACACACACATACACAGTAGAACTGTCATTGAGAAGGCCTCCAGAGCTTCTAGAAATGCCTTCCCCTTGGCAATTTTTGCTCTCTCCACAATGGGTGTCGGTTTTAGGCCTTGGTGCGGCAGAAGTGGCAAACCATTTCTGGTTATCTCTCCTCTGCCTTTCGCATCCGTCATCGTCGCCGCCGCTCAAGATCAAGTGTAGTATCTGATACGTCCCGTATTTGGGGACCAGTTGGGGGCTTTGCTTTCACCTATGTATGTCAAACATTGTATTGCATTCAATATGCAATCAATCAATGTGTCTTTACTGGTTGCAACAGGTGTGTTAAGATGTAGGCCTGTATTAGGCCTTTGTTACAGTGTTGCAAATATACTGTGCCATCTACAAAATTAGGCCCCGGCTGTCAGTACTGTTTAAATTGAAGTATCCAATGAGTAGCTCTGCCATATATACCACTTTTCTGACGGCATGAATTCTTTTGTGAAACATTGTCTCCCTCTTGTGGACCACCGAATTTTAAATGTGGTGTATTATATGTATTTAAAAAAAAGGAAAAATGGTGTCT
Organism: Ranitomeya variabilis; assembly: GCF_051348905.1. Taxonomy (NCBI): domain Eukaryota; kingdom Metazoa; phylum Chordata; class Amphibia; order Anura; family Dendrobatidae; genus Ranitomeya; species Ranitomeya variabilis. Next base: position 167,684 of record NW_027507948.1, on the reverse strand, counting down.
GTGCTGATCTTGACTATGCTTGTCTTGTCCATCTACACCTGTGTGAGTATTGTAATGCTTTGGACCAATCAGGTGCGCTGCCTGCAGTAGATAGAATCTGAGCACGGAACCTTCACGTGCAGTCACAATGAGCCTTTGGCCATTGTCTCCGGAACTCTCACGTGTCACAATGGGCTCTTGGCCTATAACAGGCAGTGAAAAATGGCCGCCGTCTTCAGTCTGCTGCTGGTGCAGCAGCAGACCACATGGCAGGGGGGGTCTGTGCCCAGCTTCAGGAGAGTTGGGAAGACAACTGCTCGCCTGTCTGTTTTTTGAATTTCCCACTCAGTTACTGCACACTTTAGAGCAAAAGGGGGATGGAGGGTGTGTTAAAATAGGTGGAGATATGCAGATTCAAAACGCGTTGTGCACAGCTTGAACACACACACATACACAGTAGAACTGTCATTGAGAAGGCCTCCAGAGCTTCTAGAAATGCCTTCCCCTTGGCAATTTTTGCTCTCTCTCCACAATGGGTGTCGGTTTTAGGCCTTGGTGCGGCAGAAGTGGCAAACCATTTCTGGTTATCTCTTCTCTGCCTTTCGCAACCGTCGTCGTCGCCGCCGCTCAAGATCAAGTGTAGTATCTGATACGTCCCCTATTTGGGGACCAGTTGGGGGCTTTGCTTTCACCTATGTATGTCAAACATTGTATTGCATTCAATATGCAATCAATCAATGTGTCTTTACTGGTTGCAACAGGTGTGTTAAGATGTAGGCCTGTATTAGGCCTTTGTTACAGTGTTGCAAATATACTGTGCCATCTACAAAATTAGGCCCCGGCTGTCAGTACTGTTTAAATTGAAGTATCCAATGAGTAGCTCTGCCATATATACCACTTTTCTGACTGCATGAATTCTTTTGTGAAACATTGTCTCCCTCTTGTGGACCACCGAATTTTAAATGTGGTGTATTATATGTATTTAAAAAAAAAGGAAAAATGGTGTCTGTGCTGATTTTGACTATGCTTGTCTTGTCCATCTACACCTGTGTGAGTATTGTAATGCTTTGGACCAATCAGGTGCGCTGCCTGCAGTAGATAGAATCTGAGCACGGAACCTTCACGTGCAGTCACAATGAGCCTTTGGCCATTGTCTCCGGAACTCTCACGTGTCACAATGGGCTCTTGGCCTATAACAGGCAGTGAAAAATGGCCGCCGTCTTCAGTCTGCTGCTGGTGCAGCAGCAGACCACATGGCAGGGGGGGTCTGTGCCCAGCTTCAGGAGAGTTGGGAAGACAACTGCTCGCCTGTCTGTTTTTTGAATTTCCCACTCAGTTACTGCACACTTTAGAGCAAAAGGGGGATGGAGGGTGTGTTAAAATAGGTGGAGATATGCAGATTCAAAACGCGTTGTGCACAGCTTGAACACACACACATACACAGTAGAACTGTCATTGAGAAGGCCTCCAGAGCTTCTAGAAATGCCTTCCCCTTGGCAATTTTTGCTCTCTCCACAATGGGTGTCGGTTTTAGGCCTTGGTGCGGCAGAAGTGGCAAACCATTTCTGGTTATCTCTCCTCTGCCTTTCGCATCCGTCATCGTCGCCGCCGCTCAAGATCAAGTGTAGTATCTGATACGTCCCGTATTTGGGGACCAGTTGGGGGCTTTGCTTTCACCTATGTATGTCAAACATTGTATTGCATTCAATATGCAATCAATCAATGTGTCTTTACTGGTTGCAACAGGTGTGTTAAGATGTAGGCCTGTATTAGGCCTTTGTTACAGTGTTGCAAATATACTGTGCCATCTACAAAATTAGGCCCCGGCTGTCAGTACTGTTTAAATTGAAGTATCCAATGAGTAGCTCTGCCATATATACCACTTTTCTGACGGCATGAATTCTTTTGTGAAACATTGTCTCCCTCTTGTGGACCACCGAATTTTAAATGTGGTGTATTATATGTATTTAAAAAAAAGGAAAAATGGTGTCTGTGCTGATCTTGACTATGCTTGTCTTGTCCATCTACACCTGTGTGAGTATTGTAATGCTTTGGACCAATCAGGTGCGCTGCCTGCAGTAGATAGAATCTGAGCACGGAACCTTCACGTGCAGTCACAATGAGCCTTTGGCCATTGTCTCCGGAACTCTCACGTGTCACAATGGGCTCTTGGCCTATAACAGGCAGTGAAAAATGGCCGCCGTCTTCAGTCTGCTGCTGGTGCAGCAGCAGACCACATGGCAGGGGGGGTCTGTGCCCAGCTTCAGGAGAGTTGGGAAGACAACTGCTCGCCTGTCTGTTTTTTGAATTTCCCACTCAGTTACTGCACACTTTAGAGCAAAAGGGGGATGGAGGGTGTGTTAAAATAGGTGGAGATATGCAGATTCAAAACGCGTTGTGCACAGCTTGAACACACACACATACACAGTAGAACTGTCATTGAGAAGGCCTCCAGAGCTTCTAGAAATGCCTTCCCCTTGGCAATTTTTGCTCTCTCTCCACAATGGGTGTCGGTTTTAGGCCTTGGTGCGGCAGAAGTGGCAAACCATTTCTGGTTATCTCTTCTCTGCCTTTCGCAACCGTCGTCGTCGCCGCCGCTCAAGATCAAGTGTAGTATCTGATACGTCCCCTATTTGGGGACCAGTTGGGGGCTTTGCTTTCACCTATGTATGTCAAACATTGTATTGCATTCAATATGCAATCAATCAATGTGTCTTTACTGGTTGCAACAGGTGTGTTAAGATGTAGGCCTGTATTAGGCCTTTGTTACAGTGTTGCAAATATACTGTGCCATCTACAAAATTAGGCCCCGGCTGTCAGTACTGTTTAAATTGAAGTATCCAATGAGTAGCTCTGCCATATATACCACTTTTCTGACTGCATGAATTCTTTTGTGAAACATTGTCTCCCTCTTGTGGACCACCGAATTTTAAATGTGGTGTATTATATGTATTTAAAAAAAAAGGAAAAATGGTGTCTGTGCTGATTTTGACTATGCTTGTCTTGTCCATCTACACCTGTGTGAGTATTGTAATGCTTTGGACCAATCAGGTGCGCTGCCTGCAGTAGATAGAATCTGAGCACGGAACCTTCACGTGCAGTCACAATGAGCCTTTGGCCATTGTCTCCGGAACTCTCACGTGTCACAATGGGCTCTTGGCCTATAACAGGCAGTGAAAAATGGCCGCCGTCTTCAGTCTGCTGCTGGTGCAGCAGCAGACCACATGGCAGGGGGGGTCTGTGCCCAGCTTCAGGAGAGTTGGGAAGACAACTGCTCGCCTGTCTGTTTTTTGAATTTCCCACTCAGTTACTGCACACTTTAGAGCAAAAGGGGGATGGAGGGTGTGTTAAAATAGGTGGAGATATGCAGATTCAAAACGCGTTGTGCACAGCTTGAACACACACACATACACAGTAGAACTGTCATTGAGAAGGCCTCCAGAGCTTCTAGAAATGCCTTCCCCTTGGCAATTTTTGCTCTCTCCACAATGGGTGTCGGTTTTAGGCCTTGGTGCGGCAGAAGTGGCAAACCATTTCTGGTTATCTCTCCTCTGCCTTTCGCATCCGTCATCGTCGCCGCCGCTCAAGATCAAGTGTAGTATCTGATACGTCCCGTATTTGGGGACCAGTTGGGGGCTTTGCTTTCACCTATGTATGTCAAACATTGTATTGCATTCAATATGCAATCAATCAATGTGTCTTTACTGGTTGCAACAGGTGTGTTAAGATGTAGGCCTGTATTAGGCCTTTGTTACAGTGTTGCAAATATACTGTGCCATCTACAAAATTAGGCCCCGGCTGTCAGTACTGTTTAAATTGAAGTATCCAATGAGTAGCTCTGCCATATATACCACTTTTCTGACGGCATGAATTCTTTTGTGAAACATTGTCTCCCTCTTGTGGACCACCGAATTTTAAATGTGGTGTATTATATGTATTTAAAAAAAAGGAAAAATGGTGTCTGTGCTGATCTTGACTATGCTTGTCTTGTCCATCTACACCTGTGTGAGTATTGTAATGCTTTGGACCAATCAGGTGCGCTGCCTGCAGTAGATAGAATCTGAGCACGGAACCTTCACGTGCAGTCACAATGAGCCTTTGGCCATTGTCTCCGGAACTCTCACGTGTCACAATGGGCTCTTGGCCTATAACAGGCAGTGAAAAATGGCCGCCGTCTTCAGTCTGCTGCTGGTGCAGCAGCAGACCACATGGCAGGGGGGGTCTGTGCCCAGCTTCAGGAGAGTTGGGAAGACAACTGCTCGCCTGTCTGTTTTTTGAATTTCCCACTCAGTTACTGCACACTTTAGAGCAAAAGGGGGATGGAGGGTGTGTTAAAATAGGTGGAGATATGCAGATTCAAAACGCGTTGTGCACAGCTTGAACACACACACATACACAGTAGAACTGTCATTGAGAAGGCCTCCAGAGCTTCTAGAAATGCCTTCCCCTTGGCAATTTTTGCTCTCTCTCCACAATGGGTGTCGGTTTTAGGCCTTGGTGCGGCAGAAGTGGCAAACCATTTCTGGTTATCTCTCCTCTGCCTTTCGCATCCGTCGTCGTCGCTGCCGCTCAAGATCAAGTGTAGTATCTGATACGTCCCGTATTTGGGGACGAGTTGGGGGCTTTGCTTTCACCTATGTATATCAAACATTGTATTGCATTCAATATGCAATCAATCAATGTGTCTTTACTGGTTGCAACAGGTGTGTTAAGATGTAGGCCTGTATTAGGCCTTTGTTACAGTGTTGCAAATATACTGTGCCATCTACAAAATTAGGCCCCGGCTGTCAGTACTGTTTAAATTGAAGTATCCAATGAGTAGCTCTGCCATATATACCACTTTTCTGACTGCATGAATTCTTTTGTGAAACATTGTCTCCCTCTTGTGGACCACCGAATTTTAAATGTGGTGTATTATATGTATTTAAAAAAAAAGGAAAAATGGTGTCTGTGCTGATTTTGACTATGCTTGTCTTGTCCATCTACACCTGTGTGAGTATTGTAATGCTTTGGACCAATCAGGTGCGCTGCCTGCAGTAGATAGAATCTGAGCACGGAACCTTCACGTGCAGTCACAATGAGCCTTTGGCCATTGTCTCCGGAACTCTCACGTGTCACAATGGGCTCTTGGCCTATAACAGGCAGTGAAAAATGGCCGCCGTCTTCAGTCTGCTGCTGGTGCAGCAGCAGACCACATGGCAGGGGGGGTCTGTGCCCAGCTTCAGGAGAGTTGGGAAGACAACTGCTCGCCTGTCTGTTTTTTGAATTTCCCACTCAGTTACTGCACACTTTAGAGCAAAAGGGGGATGGAGGGTGTGTTAAAATAGGTGGAGATATGCAGATTCAAAACGCGTTGTGCACAGCTTGAACACACACACATACACAGTAGAACTGTCATTGAGAAGGCCTCCAGAGCTTCTAGAAATGCCTTCCCCTTGGCAATTTTTGCTCTCTCCACAATGGGTGTCGGTTTTAGGCCTTGGTGCGGCAGAAGTGGCAAACCATTTCTGGTTATCTCTCCTCTGCCTTTCGCATCCGTCATCGTCGCCGCCGCTCAAGATCAAGTGTAGTATCTGATACGTCCCGTATTTGGGGACCAGTTGGGGGCTTTGCTTTCACCTATGTATGTCAAACATTGTATTGCATTCAATATGCAATCAATCAATGTGTCTTTACTGGTTGCAACAGGTGTGTTAAGATGTAGGCCTGTATTAGGCCTTTGTTACAGTGTTGCAAATATACTGTGCCATCTACAAAATTAGGCCCCGGCTGTCAGTACTGTTTAAATTGAAGTATCCAATGAGTAGCTCTGCCATATATACCACTTTTCTGACGGCATGAATTCTTTTGTGAAACATTGTCTCCCTCTTGTGGACCACCGAATTTTAAATGTGGTGTATTATATGTATTTAAAAAAAAGGAAAAATGGTGTCTGTGCTGATCTTGACTATGCTTGTCTTGTCCATCTACACCTGTGTGAGTATTGTAATGCTTTGGACCAATCAGGTGCGCTGCCTGCAGTAGATAGAATCTGAGCACGGAACCTTCACGTGCAGTCACAATGAGCCTTTGGCCATTGTCTCCGGAACTCTCACGTGTCACAATGGGCTCTTGGCCTATAACAGGCAGTGAAAAATGGCCGCCGTCTTCAGTCTGCTGCTGGTGCAGCAGCAGACCACATGGCAGGGGGGGTCTGTGCCCAGCTTCAGGAGAGTTGGGAAGACAACTGCTCGCCTGTCTGTTTTTTGAATTTCCCACTCAGTTACTGCACACTTTAGAGCAAAAGGGGGATGGAGGGTGTGTTAAAATAGGTGGAGATATGCAGATTCAAAACGCGTTGTGCACAGCTTGAACACACACACATACACAGTAGAACTGTCATTGAGAAGGCCTCCAGAGCTTCTAGAAATGCCTTCCCCTTGGCAATTTTTGCTCTCTCTCCACAATGGGTGTCGGTTTTAGGCCTTGGTGCGGCAGAAGTGGCAAACCATTTCTGGTTATCTCTCCTCTGCCTTTCGCATCCGTCGTCGTCGCCGCCGCTCAAGATCAAGTGTAGTATCTGATACGTCCCGTATTTGGGGACGAGTTGGGGGCTTTGCTTTCAATTATGTATATCAAACATTGTATTGCATTCAATATGCAATCAATCAATGTGTCTTTACTGGTTGCAACAGGTGTGTTAAGATGTAGGCCTGTATTAGGCCTTTGTTACAGTGTTGCAAATATACTGTGCCATCTACAAAATTAGGCCCCGGCTGTCAGTACTGTTTAAATTGAAGTATCCAATGAGTAGCTCTGCCATATATACCACTTTTCTGACTGCATGAATTCTTTTGTGAAACATTGTCTCCCTCTTGTGGACCACCGAATTTTAAATGTGGTGTATTATATGTATTTAAAAAAAAAGGAAAAATGGTGTCTGTGCTGATTTTGACTATGCTTGTCTTGTCCATCTACACCTGTGTGAGTATTGTAATGCTTTGGACCAATCAGGTGCGCTGCCTGCAGTAGATAGAATCTGAGCACGGAACCTTCACGTGCAGTCACAATGAGCCTTTGGCCATTGTCTCCGGAACTCTCACGTGTCACAATGGGCTCTTGGCCTATAACAGGCAGTGAAAAATGGCCGCCGTCTTCAGTCTGCTGCTGGTGCAGCAGCAGACCACATGGCAGGGGGGGTCTGTGCCCAGCTTCAGGAGAGTTGGGAAGACAACTGCTCGCCTGTCTGTTTTTTGAATTTCCCACTCAGTTACTGCACACTTTAGAGCAAAAGGGGGATGGAGGGTGTGTTAAAATAGGTGGAGATATGCAGATTCAAAACGCGTTGTGCACAGCTTGAACACACACACATACACAGTAGAACTGTCATTGAGAAGGCCTCCAGAGCTTCTAGAAATGCCTTCCCCTTGGCAATTTTTGCTCTCTCTCCACAATGGGTGTCGGTTTTAGGCCTTGGTGCGGCAGAAGTGGCAAACCATTTCTGGTTATCTCTTCTCTGCCTTTCGCAACCGTCGTCGTCGCCGCCGCTCAAGATCAAGTGTAGTATCTGATACGTCCCCTATTTGGGGACCAGTTGGGGGCTTTGCTTTCACCTATGTATGTCAAACATTGTATTGCATTCAATATGCAATCAATCAATGTGTCTTTACTGGTTGCAACAGGTGTGTTAAGATGTAGGCCTGTATTAGGCCTTTGTTACAGTGTTGCAAATATACTGTGCCATCTACAAAATTAGGCCCCGGCTGTCAGTACTGTTTAAATTGAAGTATCCAATGAGTAGCTCTGCCATATATACCACTTTTCTGACTGCATGAATTCTTTTGTGAAACATTGTCTCCCTCTTGTGGACCACCGAATTTTAAATGTGGTGTATTATATGTATTTAAAAAAAAAGGAAAAATGGTGTCTGTGCTGATTTTGACTATGCTTGTCTTGTCCATCTACACCTGTGTGAGTATTGTAATGCTTTGGACCAATCAGGTGCGCTGCCTGCAGTAGATAGAATCTGAGCACGGAACCTTCACGTGCAGTCACAATGAGCCTTTTGCCATTGTCTCCGGAACTCTCACGTGTCACAATGGGCTCTTGGCCTATAACAGGCAGTGAAAAATGGCCGCCGTCTTCAGTCTGCTGCTGGTGCAGCAGCAGACCACATGGCAGGGGGGGTCTGTGCCCAGCTTCAGGAGAGTTGGGAAGACAACTGCTCGCCTGTCTGTTTTTTGAATTTCCCACTCAGTTACTGCACACTTTAGAGCAAAAGGGGGATGGAGGGTGTGTTAAAATAGGTGGAGATATGCAGATTCAAAACGCGTTGTGCACAGCTTGAACACACACACATACACAGTAGAACTGTCATTGAGAAGGCCTCCAGAGCTTCTAGAAATGCCTTCCCCTTGGCACTGTTTGCTCTCTCTCCACAATGGGTGTCGGTTTTAGGCCTTGGTGCGGCAGAAGTGGCAAACCATTTCTGGTTATCTCTCCTTTGCCTTTCGCATCCGTCGTCGTCGCCGCCACTCAAGATCAAGTGTAGTATCTGATACGTCCCCTATTTGGGGACCAGTTGGGGGCTTTGCTTTCACCTATGTATGTCAAACATTGTATTGCATTCAATATGCAATCAATCAATGTGTCTTTACTGGTTGCAACAGGTGTGTTAAGATGTAGGCCTGTATTAGGCCTTTGTTACAGTGTTGCAAATATACTGTGCCATCTACAAAATTAGGCCCCGGCTGTCAGTACTGTTTAAATTGAAGTATCCAATGAGTAGCTCTGCCATATATACCACTTTTCTGACTGCATGAATTCTTTTGTGAAACATTGTCTCCCTCTTGTGGACCACCGAATTTTAAATGTGGTGTATTATATGTATTTAAAAAAAAAGGAAAAATGGTGTCTGTGCTGATTTTGACTATGCTTGTCTTGTCCATCTACACCTGTGTGAGTATTGTAATGCTTTGGACCAATCAGGTGCGCTGCCTGCAGTAGATAGAATCTGAGCACGGAACCTTCACGTGCAGTCACAATGAGCCTTTGGCCATTGTCTCCGGAACTCTCACGTGTCACAATGGGCTCTTGGCCTATAACAGGCAGTGAAAAATGGCCGCCGTCTTCAGTCTGCTGCTGGTGCAGCAGCAGACCACATGGCAGGGGGGGTCTGTGCCCAGCTTCAGGAGAGTTGGGAAGACAACTGCTCGCCTGTCTGTTTTTTGAATTTCCCACTCAGTTACTGCACACTTTAGAGCAAAAGGGGGATGGAGGGTGTGTTAAAATAGGTGGAGATATGCAGATTCAAAACGCGTTGTGCACAGCTTGAACACACACACATACACAGTAGAACTGTCATTGAGAAGGCCTCCAGAGCTTCTAGAAATGCCTTCCCCTTGGCAATTTTTGCTCTCTCCACAATGGGTGTCGGTTTTAGGCCTTGGTGCGGCAGAAGTGGCAAACCATTTCTGGTTATCTCTCCTCTGCCTTTCGCATCCGTCATCGTCGCCGCCGCTCAAGATCAAGTGTAGTATCTGATACGTCCCGTATTTGGGGACCAGTTGGGGGCTTTGCTTTCACCTATGTATGTCAAACATTGTATTGCATTCAATATGCAATCAATCAATGTGTCTTTACTGGTTGCAACAGGTGTGTTAAGATGTAGGCCTGTATTAGGCCTTTGTTACAGTGTTGCAAATATACTGTGCCATCTACAAAATTAGGCCCCGGCTGTCAGTACTGTTTAAATTGAAGTATCCAATGAGTAGCTCTGCCATATATACCACTTTTCTGACGGCATGAATTCTTTTGTGAAACATTGTCTCCCTCTTGTGGACCACCGAATTTTAAATGTGGTGTATTATATGTATTTAAAAAAAAGGAAAAATGGTGTCTGTGCTGATCTTGACTATGCTTGTCTTGTCCATCTACACCTGTGTGAGTATTGTAATGCTTTGGACCAATCAGGTGCGCTGCCTGCAGTAGATAGAATCTGAGCACGGAACCTTCACGTGCAGTCACAATGAGCCTTTGGCCATTGTCTCCGGAACTCTCACGTGTCACAATGGGCTCTTGGCCTATAACAGGCAGTGAAAAATGGCCGCCGTCTTCAGTCTGCTGCTGGTGCAGCAGCAGACCACATGGCAGGGGGGGTCTGTGCCCAGCTTCAGGAGAGTTGGGAAGACAACTGCTCGCCTGTCTGTTTTTTGAATTTCCCACTCAGTTACTGCACACTTTAGAGCAAAAGGGGGATGGAGGGTGTGTTAAAATAGGTGGAGATATGCAGATTCAAAACGCGTTGTGCACAGCTTGAACACACACACATACACAGTAGAACTGTCATTGAGAAGGCCTCCAGAGCTTCTAGAAATGCCTTCCCCTTGGCAATTTTTGCTCTCTCTCCACAATGGGTGTCGGTTTTAGGCCTTGGTGCGGCAGAAGTGGCAAACCATTTCTGGTTATCTCTTCTCTGCCTTTCGCAACCGTCGTCGTCGCCGCCGCTCAAGATCAAGTGTAGTATCTGATACGTCCCCTATTTGGGGACCAGTTGGGGGCTTTGCTTTCACCTATGTATGTCAAACATTGTATTGCATTCAATATGCAATCAATCAATGTGTCTTTACTGGTTGCAACAGGTGTGTTAAGATGTAGGCCTGTATTAGGCCTTTGTTACAGTGTTGCAAATATACTGTGCCATCTACAAAATTAGGCCCCGGCTGTCAGTACTGTTTAAATTGAAGTATCCAATGAGTAGCTCTGCCATATATACCACTTTTCTGACTGCATGAATTCTTTTGTGAAACATTGTCTCCCTCTTGTGGACCACCGAATTTTAAATGTGGTGTATTATATGTATTTAAAAAAAAAGGAAAAATGGTGTCTGTGCTGATTTTGACTATGCTTGTCTTGTCCATCTACACCTGTGTGAGTATTGTAATGCTTTGGACCAATCAGGTGCGCTGCCTGCAGTAGATAGAATCTGAGCACGGAACCTTCACGTGCAGTCACAATGAGCCTTTTGCCATTGTCTCCGGAACTCTCACGTGTCACAATGGGCTCTTGGCCTATAACAGGCAGTGAAAAATGGCCGCCGTCTTCAGTCTGCTGCTGGTGCAGCAGCAGACCACATGGCAGGGGGGGTCTGTGCCCAGCTTCAGGAGAGTTGGGAAGACAACTGCTCGCCTGTCTGTTTTTTGAATTTCCCACTCAGTTACTGCACACTTTAGAGCAAAAGGGGGATGGAGGGTGTGTTAAAATAGGTGGAGATATGCAGATTCAAAACGCGTTGTGCACAGCTTGAACACACACACATACACAGTAGAACTGTCATTGAGAAGGCCTCCAGAGCTTCTAGAAATGCCTTCCCCTTGGCACTGTTTGCTCTCTCTCCACAATGGGTGTCGGTTTTAGGCCTTGGTGCGGCAGAAGTGGCAAACCATTTCTGGTTATCTCTCCTTTGCCTTTCGCATCCGTCGTCGTCGCCGCCACTCAAGATCAAGTGTAGTATCTGATACGTCCCCTATTTGGGGACCAGTTGGGGGCTTTGCTTTCACCTATGTATGTCAAACATTGTATTGCATTCAATATGCAATCAATCAATGTGTCTTTACTGGTTGCAACAGGTGTGTTAAGATGTAGGCCTGTATTAGGCCTTTGTTACAGTGTTGCAAATATACTGTGCCATCTACAAAATTAGGCCCCGGCTGTCAGTACTGTTTAAATTGAAGTATCCAATGAGTAGCTCTGCCATATATACCACTTTTCTGACTGCATGAATTCTTTTGTGAAACATTGTCTCCCTCTTGTGGACCACCGAATTTTAAATGTGGTGTATTATATGTATTTAAAAAAAAAGGAAAAATGGTGTCTGTGCTGATTTTGACTATGCTTGTCTTGTCCATCTACACCTGTGTGAGTATTGTAATGCTTTGGACCAATCAGGTGCGCTGCCTGCAGTAGATAGAATCTGAGCACGGAACCTTCACGTGCAGTCACAATGAGCCTTTGGCCATTGTCTCCGGAACTCTCACGTGTCACAATGGGCTCTTGGCCTATAACAGGCAGTGAAAAATGGCCGCCGTCTTCAGTCTGCTGCTGGTGCAGCAGCAGACCACATGGCAGGGGGGGTCTGTGCCCAGCTTCAGGAGAGTTGGGAAGACAACTGCTCGCCTGTCTGTTTTTTGAATTTCCCACTCAGTTACTGCACACTTTAGAGCAAAAGGGGGATGGAGGGTGTGTTAAAATAGGTGGAGATATGCAGATTCAAAACGCGTTGTGCACAGCTTGAACACACACACATACACAGTAGAACTGTCATTGAGAAGGCCTCCAGAGCTTCTAGAAATGCCTTCCCCTTGGCAATTTTTGCTCTCTCCACAATGGGTGTCGGTTTTAGGCCTTGGTGCGGCAGAAGTGGCAAACCATTTCTGGTTATCTCTCCTCTGCCTTTCGCATCCGTCATCGTCGCCGCCGCTCAAGATCAAGTGTAGTATCTGATACGTCCCGTATTTGGGGACCAGTTGGGGGCTTTGCTTTCACCTATGTATGTCAAACATTGTATTGCATTCAATATGCAATCAATCAATGTGTCTTTACTGGTTGCAACAGGTGTGTTAAGATGTAGGCCTGTATTAGGCCTTTGTTACAGTGTTGCAAATATACTGTGCCATCTACAAAATTAGGCCCCGGCTGTCAGTACTGTTTAAATTGAAGTATCCAATGAGTAGCTCTGCCATATATACCACTTTTCTGACGGCATGAATTCTTTTGTGAAACATTGTCTCCCTCTTGTGGACCACCGAATTTTAAATGTGGTGTATTATATGTATTTAAAAAAAAGGAAAAATGGTGTCTGTGCTGATCTTGACTATGCTTGTCTTGTCCATCTACACCTGTGTGAGTATTGTAATGCTTTGGACCAATCAGGTGCGCTGCCTGCAGTAGATAGAATCTGAGCACGGAACCTTCACGTGCAGTCACAATGAGCCTTTGGCCATTGTCTCCGGAACTCTCACGTGTCACAATGGGCTCTTGGCCTATAACAGGCAGTGAAAAATGGCCGCCGTCTTCAGTCTGCTGCTGGTGCAGCAGCAGACCACATGGCAGGGGGGGTCTGTGCCCAGCTTCAGGAGAGTTGGGAAGACAACTGCTCGCCTGTCTGTTTTTTGAATTTCCCACTCAGTTACTGCACACTTTAGAGCAAAAGGGGGATGGAGGGTGTGTTAAAATAGGTGGAGATATGCAGATTCAAAACGCGTTGTGCACAGCTTGAACACACACACATACACAGTAGAACTGTCATTGAGAAGGCCTCCAGAGCTTCTAGAAATGCCTTCCCCTTGGCAATTTTTGCTCTCTCTCCACAATGGGTGTCGGTTTTAGGCCTTGGTGCGGCAGAAGTGGCAAACCATTTCTGGTTATCTCTTCTCTGCCTTTCGCAACCGTCGTCGTCGCCGCCGCTCAAGATCAAGTGTAGTATCTGATACGTCCCCTATTTGGGGACCAGTTGGGGGCTTTGCTTTCACCTATGTATGTCAAACATTGTATTGCATTCAATATGCAATCAATCAATGTGTCTTTACTGGTTGCAACAGGTGTGTTAAGATGTAGGCCTGTATTAGGCCTTTGTTACAGTGTTGCAAATATACTGTGCCATCTACAAAATTAGGCCCCGGCTGTCAGTACTGTTTAAATTGAAGTATCCAATGAGTAGCTCTGCCATATATACCACTTTTCTGACTGCATGAATTCTTTTGTGAAACATTGTCTCCCTCTTGTGGACCACCGAATTTTAAATGTGGTGTATTATATGTATTTAAAAAAAAAGGAAAAATGGTGTCTGTGCTGATTTTGACTATGCTTGTCTTGTCCATCTACACCTGTGTGAGTATTGTAATGCTTTGGACCAATCAGGTGCGCTGCCTGCAGTAGATAGAATCTGAGCACGGAACCTTCACGTGCAGTCACAATGAGCCTTTGGCCATTGTCTCCGGAACTCTCACGTGTCACAATGGGCTCTTGGCCTATAACAGGCAGTGAAAAATGGCCGCCGTCTTCAGTCTGCTGCTGGTGCAGCAGCAGACCACATGGCAGGGGGGGTCTGTGCCCAGCTTCAGGAGAGTTGGGAAGACAACTGCTCGCCTGTCTGTTTTTTGAATTTCCCACTCAGTTACTGCACACTTTAGAGCAAAAGGGGGATGGAGGGTGTGTTAAAATAGGTGGAGATATGCAGATTCAAAACGCGTTGTGCACAGCTTGAACACACACACATACACAGTAGAACTGTCATTGAGAAGGCCTCCAGAGCTTCTAGAAATGCCTTCCCCTTGGCAATTTTTGCTCTCTCCACAATGGGTGTCGGTTTTAGGCCTTGGTGCGGCAGAAGTGGCAAACCATTTCTGGTTATCTCTCCTCTGCCTTTCGCATCCGTCATCGTCGCCGCCGCTCAAGATCAAGTGTAGTATCTGATACGTCCCGTATTTGGGGACCAGTTGGGGGCTTTGCTTTCACCTATGTATGTCAAACATTGTATTGCATTCAATATGCAATCAATCAATGTGTCTTTACTGGTTGCAACAGGTGTGTTAAGATGTAGGCCTGTATTAGGCCTTTGTTACAGTGTTGCAAATATACTGTGCCATCTACAAAATTAGGCCCCGGCTGTCAGTACTGTTTAAATTGAAGTATCCAATGAGTAGCTCTGCCATATATACCACTTTTCTGACGGCATGAATTCTTTTGTGAAACATTGTCTCCCTCTTGTGGACCACCGAATTTTAAATGTGGTGTATTATATGTATTTAAAAAAAAGGAAAAATGGTGTCTGTGCTGATCTTGACTATGCTTGTCTTGTCCATCTACACCTGTGTGAGTATTGTAATGCTTTGGACCAATCAGGTGCGCTGCCTGCAGTAGATAGAATCTGAGCACGGAACCTTCACGTGCAGTCACAATGAGCCTTTGGCCATTGTCTCCGGAACTCTCACGTGTCACAATGGGCTCTTGGCCTATAACAGGCAGTGAAAAATGGCCGCCGTCTTCAGTCTGCTGCTGGTGCAGCAGCAGACCACATGGCAGGGGGGGTCTGTGCCCAGCTTCAGGAGAGTTGGGAAGACAACTGCTCGCCTGTCTGTTTTTTGAATTTCCCACTCAGTTACTGCACACTTTAGAGCAAAAGGGGGATGGAGGGTGTGTTAAAATAGGTGGAGATATGCAGATTCAAAACGCGTTGTGCACAGCTTGAACACACACACATACACAGTAGAACTGTCATTGAGAAGGCCTCCAGAGCTTCTAGAAATGCCTTCCCCTTGGCAATTTTTGCTCTCTCTCCACAATGGGTGTCGGTTTTAGGCCTTGGTGCGGCAGAAGTGGCAAACCATTTCTGGTTATCTCTCCTCTGCCTTTCGCATCCGTCGTCGTCGCCGCCGCTCAAGATCAAGTGTAGTATCTGATACGTCCCGTATTTGGGGACGAGTTGGGGGCTTTGCTTTCAATTATGTATATCAAACATTGTATTGCATTCAATATGCAATCAATCAATGTGTCTTTACTGGTTGCAACAGGTGTGTTAAGATGTAGGCCTGTATTAGGCCTTTGTTACAGTGTTGCAAATATACTGTGCCATCTACAAAATTAGGCCCCGGCTGTCAGTACTGTTTAAATTGAAGTATCCAATGAGTAGCTCTGCCATATATACCACTTTTCTGACTGCATGAATTCTTTTGTGAAACATTGTCTCCCTCTTGTGGACCACCGAATTTTAAATGTGGTGTATTATATGTATTTAAAAAAAAAGGAAAAATGGTGTCTGTGCTGATTTTGACTATGCTTGTCTTGTCCATCTACACCTGTGTGAGTATTGTAATGCTTTGGACCAATCAGGTGCGCTGCCTGCAGTAGATAGAATCTGAGCACGGAACCTTCACGTGCAGTCACAATGAGCCTTTGGCCATTGTCTCCGGAACTCTCACGTGTCACAATGGGCTCTTGGCCTATAACAGGCAGTGAAAAATGGCCGCCGTCTTCAGTCTGCTGCTGGTGCAGCAGCAGACCACATGGCAGGGGGGGTCTGTGCCCAGCTTCAGGAGAGTTGGGAAGACAACTGCTCGCCTGTCTGTTTTTTGAATTTCCCACTCAGTTACTGCACACTTTAGAGCAAAAGGGGGATGGAGGGTGTGTTAAAATAGGTGGAGATATGCAGATTCAAAACGCGTTGTGCACAGCTTGAACACACACACATACACAGTAGAACTGTCATTGAGAAGGCCTCCAGAGCTTCTAGAAATGCCTTCCCCTTGGCAATTTTTGCTCTCTCCACAATGGGTGTCGGTTTTAGGCCTTGGTGCGGCAGAAGTGGCAAACCATTTCTGGTTATCTCTCCTCTGCCTTTCGCATCCATCATCGTCGCCGCCGCTCAAGATCAAGTGTAGTATCTGATACGTCCCCTATTTGGGGACCAGTTGGGGGCTTTGCTTTCACCTATGTATGTCAAACATTGTATTGCATTCAATATGCAATCAATCAATGTGTCTTTACTGGTTGCAACAGGTGTGTTAAGATGTAGGCCTGTATTAGGCCTTTGTTACAGTGTTGCAAATATACTGTGCCATCTACAAAATTAGGCCCCGGCTGTCAGTACTGTTTAAATTGAAGTATCCAATGAGTAGCTCTGCCATATATACCACTTTTCTGACTGCATGAATTCTTTTGTGAAACATTGTCTCCCTCTTGTGGACCACCGAATTTTAAATGTGGTGTATTATATGTATTTAAAAAAAAAGGAAAAATGGTGTCTGTGCTGATTTTGACTATGCTTGTCTTGTCCATCTACACCTGTGTGAGTATTGTAATGCTTTGGACCAATCAGGTGCGCTGCCTGCAGTAGATAGAATCTGAGCACGGAACCTTCACGTGCAGTCACAATGAGCCTTTTGCCATTGTCTCCGGAACTCTCACGTGTCACAATGGGCTCTTGGCCTATAACAGGCAGTGAAAAATGGCCGCCGTCTTCAGTCTGCTGCTGGTGCAGCAGCAGACCACATGGCAGGGGGGGTCTGTGCCCAGCTTCAGGAGAGTTGGGAAGACAACTGCTCGCCTGTCTGTTTTTTGAATTTCCCACTCAGTTACTGCACACTTTAGAGCAAAAGGGGGATGGAGGGTGTGTTAAAATAGGTGGAGATATGCAGATTCAAAACGCGTTGTGCACAGCTTGAACACACACACATACACAGTAGAACTGTCATTGAGAAGGCCTCCAGAGCTTCTAGAAATGCCTTCCCCTTGGCACTGTTTGCTCTCTCTCCACAATGGGTGTCGGTTTTAGGCCTTGGTGCGGCAGAAGTGGCAAACCATTTCTGGTTATCTCTCCTTTGCCTTTCGCATCCGTCGTCGTCGCCGCCACTCAAGATCAAGTGTAGTATCTGATACGTCCCCTATTTGGGGACCAGTTGGGGGCTTTGCTTTCACCTATGTATGTCAAACATTGTATTGCATTCAATATGCAATCAATCAATGTGTCTTTACTGGTTGCAACAGGTGTGTTAAGATGTAGGCCTGTATTAGGCCTTTGTTACAGTGTTGCAAATATACTGTGCCATCTACAAAATTAGGCCCCGGCTGTCAGTACTGTTTAAATTGAAGTATCCAATGAGTAGCTCTGCCATATATACCACTTTTCTGACTGCATGAATTCTTTTGTGAAACATTGTCTCCCTCTTGTGGACCACCGAATTTTAAATGTGGTGTATTATATGTATTTAAAAAAAAAGGAAAAATGGTGTCTGTGCTGATTTTGACTATGCTTGTCTTGTCCATCTACACCTGTGTGAGTATTGTAATGCTTTGGACCAATCAGGTGCGCTGCCTGCAGTAGATAGAATCTGAGCACGGAACCTTCACGTGCAGTCACAATGAGCCTTTGGCCATTGTCTCCGGAACTCTCACGTGTCACAATGGGCTCTTGGCCTATAACAGGCAGTGAAAAATGGCCGCCGTCTTCAGTCTGCTGCTGGTGCAGCAGCAGACCACATGGCAGGGGGGGTCTGTGCCCAGCTTCAGGAGAGTTGGGAAGACAACTGCTCGCCTGTCTGTTTTTTGAATTTCCCACTCAGTTACTGCACACTTTAGAGCAAAAGGGGGATGGAGGGTGTGTTAAAATAGGTGGAGATATGCAGATTCAAAACGCGTTGTGCACAGCTTGAACACACACACATACACAGTAGAACTGTCATTGAGAAGGCCTCCAGAGCTTCTAGAAATGCCTTCCCCTTGGCACTGTTTGCTCTCTCTCCACAATGGGTGTCGGTTTTAGGCCTTGGTGCGGCAGAAGTGGCAAACCATTTCTGGTTATCTCTCCTTTGCCTTTCGCATCCGTCGTCGTCGCCGCCACTCAAGATCAAGTGTAGTATCTGATACGTCCCCTATTTGGGGACCAGTTGGGGGCTTTGCTTTCACCTATGTATGTCAAACATTGTATTGCATTCAATATGCAATCAATCAATGTGTCTTTACTGGTTGCAACAGGTGTGTTAAGATGTAGGCCTGTATTAGGCCTTTGTTACAGTGTTGCAAATATACTGTGCCATCTACAAAATTAGGCCCCGGTTGTCAGTACTGTTTAAATTGAAGTATCCAATGAGTAGCTCTGCCATATATACCACTTTTCTGACGGCATGAATTCTTTTGTGAAACATTGTCTCCCTCTTGTGGACCACCGAATTTTAAATGTGGTGTATTATATGTATTTAAAAAAAAGGAAAAATGGTGTCTGTGCTGATCTTGACTATGCTTGTCTTGTCCATCTACACCTGTGTGAGTATTGTAATGCTTTGGACCAATCAGGTGCGCTGCCTGCAGTAGATAGAATCTGAGCACGGAACCTTCACGTGCAGTCACAATGAGCCTTTGGCCATTGTCTCCGGAACTCTCACGTGTCACAATGGGCTCTTGGCCTATAACAGGCAGTGAAAAATGGCCGCCGTCTTCAGTCTGCTGCTGGTGCAGCAGCAGACCACATGGCAGGGGGGGTCTGTGCCCAGCTTCAGGAGAGTTGGGAAGACAACTGCTCGCCTGTCTGTTTTTTGAATTTCCCACTCAGTTACTGCACACTTTAGAGCAAAAGGGGGATGGAGGGTGTGTTAAAATAGGTGGAGATATGCAGATTCAAAACGCGTTGTGCACAGCTTGAACACACACACATACACAGTAGAACTGTCATTGAGAAGGCCTCCAGAGCTTCTAGAAATGCCTTCCCCTTGGCAATTTTTGCTCTCTCTCCACAATGGGTGTCGGTTTTAGGCCTTGGTGCGGCAGAAGTGGCAAACCATTTCTGGTTATCTCTTCTCTGCCTTTCGCAACCGTCGTCGTCGCCGCCGCTCAAGATCAAGTGTAGTATCTGATACGTCCCCTATTTGGGGACCAGTTGGGGGCTTTGCTTTCACCTATGTATGTCAAACATTGTATTGCATTCAATATGCAATCAATCAATGTGTCTTTACTGGTTGCAACAGGTGTGTTAAGATGTAGGCCTGTATTAGGCCTTTGTTACAGTGTTGCAAATATACTGTGCCATCTACAAAATTAGGCCCCGGCTGTCAGTACTGTTTAAATTGAAGTATCCAATGAGTAGCTCTGCCATATATACCACTTTTCTGACTGCATGAATTCTTTTGTGAAACATTGTCTCCCTCTTGTGGACCACCGAATTTTAAATGTGGTGTATTATATGTATTTAAAAAAAAAGGAAAAATGGTGTCTGTGCTGATTTTGACTATGCTTGTCTTGTCCATCTACACCTGTGTGAGTATTGTAATGCTTTGGACCAATCAGGTGCGCTGCCTGCAGTAGATAGAATCTGAGCACGGAACCTTCACGTGCAGTCACAATGAGCCTTTGGCCATTGTCTCCGGAACTCTCACGTGTCACAATGGGCTCTTGGCCTATAACAGGCAGTGAAAAATGGCCGCCGTCTTCAGTCTGCTGCTGGTGCAGCAGCAGACCACATGGCAGGGGGGGTCTGTGCCCAGCTTCAGGAGAGTTGGGAAGACAACTGCTCGCCTGTCTGTTTTTTGAATTTCCCACTCAGTTACTGCACACTTTAGAGCAAAAGGGGGATGGAGGGTGTGTTAAAATAGGTGGAGATATGCAGATTCAAAACGCGTTGTGCACAGCTTGAACACACACACATACACAGTAGAACTGTCATTGAGAAGGCCTCCAGAGCTTCTAGAAATGCCTTCCCCTTGGCAATTTTTGCTCTCTCCACAATGGGTGTCGGTTTTAGGCCTTGGTGCGGCAGAAGTGGCAAACCATTTCTGGTTATCTCTCCTCTGCCTTTCGCATCCGTCATCGTCGCCGCCGCTCAAGATCAAGTGTAGTATCTGATACGTCCCGTATTTGGGGACCAGTTGGGGGCTTTGCTTTCACCTATGTATGTCAAACATTGTATTGCATTCAATATGCAATCAATCAATGTGTCTTTACTGGTTGCAACAGGTGTGTTAAGATGTAGGCCTGTATTAGGCCTTTGTTACAGTGTTGCAAATATACTGTGCCATCTACAAAATTAGGCCCCGGCTGTCAGTACTGTTTAAATTGAAGTATCCAATGAGTAGCTCTGCCATATATACCACTTTTCTGACGGCATGAATTCTTTTGTGAAACATTGTCTCCCTCTTGTGGACCACCGAATTTTAAATGTGGTGTATTATATGTATTTAAAAAAAAGGAAAAATGGTGTCTGTGCTGATCTTGACTATGCTTGTCTTGTCCATCTACACCTGTGTGAGTATTGTAATGCTTTGGACCAATCAGGTGCGCTGCCTGCAGTAGATAGAATCTGAGCACGGAACCTTCACGTGCAGTCACAATGAGCCTTTGGCCATTGTCTCCGGAACTCTCACGTGTCACAATGGGCTCTTGGCCTATAACAGGCAGTGAAAAATGGCCGCCGTCTTCAGTCTGCTGCTGGTGCAGCAGCAGACCACATGGCAGGGGGGGTCTGTGCCCAGCTTCAGGAGAGTTGGGAAGACAACTGCTCGCCTGTCTGTTTTTTGAATTTCCCACTCAGTTACTGCACACTTTAGAGCAAAAGGGGGATGGAGGGTGTGTTAAAATAGGTGGAGATATGCAGATTCAAAACGCGTTGTGCACAGCTTGAACACACACACATACACAGTAGAACTGTCATTGAGAAGGCCTCCAGAGCTTCTAGAAATGCCTTCCCCTTGGCACTGTTTGCTCTCTCTCCACAATGGGTGTCGGTTTTAGGCCTTGGTGCGGCAGAAGTGGCAAACCATTTCTGGTTATCTCTCCTTTGCCTTTCGCATCCGTCGTCGTCGCCGCCACTCAAGATCAAGTGTAGTATCTGATACGTCCCCTATTTGGGGACCAGTTGGGGGCTTTGCTTTCACCTATGTATGTCAAACATTGTATTGCATTCAATATGCAATCAATCAATGTGTCTTTACTGGTTGCAACAGGTGTGTTAAGATGTAGGCCTGTATTAGGCCTTTGTTACAGTGTTGCAAATATACTGTGCCATCTACAAAATTAGGCCCCGGTTGTCAGTACTGTTTAAATTGAAGTATCCAATGAGTAGCTCTGCCATATATACCACTTTTCTGACGGCATGAATTCTTTTGTGAAACATTGTCTCCCTCTTGTGGACCACCGAATTTTAAATGTGGTGTATTATATGTATTTAAAAAAAAGGAAAAATGGTGTCTGTGCTGATCTTGACTATGCTTGTCTTGTCCATCTACACCTGTGTGAGTATTGTAATGCTTTGGACCAATCAGGTGCGCTGCCTGCAGTAGATAGAATCTGAGCACGGAACCTTCACGTGCAGTCACAATGAGCCTTTGGCCATTGTCTCCGGAACTCTCACGTGTCACAATGGGCTCTTGGCCTATAACAGGCAGTGAAAAATGGCCGCCGTCTTCAGTCTGCTGCTGGTGCAGCAGCAGACCACATGGCAGGGGGGGTCTGTGCCCAGCTTCAGGAGAGTTGGGAAGACAACTGCTCGCCTGTCTGTTTTTTGAATTTCCCACTCAGTTACTGCACACTTTAGAGCAAAAGGGGGATGGAGGGTGTGTTAAAATAGGTGGAGATATGCAGATTCAAAACGCGTTGTGCACAGCTTGAACACACACACATACACAGTAGAACTGTCATTGAGAAGGCCTCCAGAGCTTCTAGAAATGCCTTCCCCTTGGCAATTTTTGCTCTCTCCACAATGGGTGTCGGTTTTAGGCCTTGGTGCGGCAGAAGTGGCAAACCATTTCTGGTTATCTCTCCTCTGCCTTTCGCATCCATCATCGTCGCCGCCGCTCAAGATCAAGTGTAGTATCTGATACGTCCCCTATTTGGGGACCAGTTGGGGGCTTTGCTTTCACCTATGTATGTCAAACATTGTATTGCATTCAATATGCAATCAATCAATGTGTCTTTACTGGTTGCAACAGGTGTGTTAAGATGTAGGCCTGTATTAGGCCTTTGTTACAGTGTTGCAAATATACTGTGCCATCTACAAAATTAGGCCCCGGCTGTCAGTACTGTTTAAATTGAAGTATCCAATGAGTAGCTCTGCCATATATACCACTTTTCTGACTGCATGAATTCTTTTGTGAAACATTGTCTCCCTCTTGTGGACCACCGAATTTTAAATGTGGTGTATTATATGTATTTAAAAAAAAAGGAAAAATGGTGTCTGTGCTGATTTTGACTATGCTTGTCTTGTCCATCTACACCTGTGTGAGTATTGTAATGCTTTGGACCAATCAGGTGCGCTGCCTGCAGTAGATAGAATCTGAGCACGGAACCTTCACGTGCAGTCACAATGAGCCTTTGGCCATTGTCTCCGGAACTCTCACGTGTCACAATGGGCTCTTGGCCTATAACAGGCAGTGAAAAATGGCCGCCGTCTTCAGTCTGCTGCTGGTGCAGCAGCAGACCACATGGCAGGGGGGGTCTGTGCCCAGCTTCAGGAGAGTTGGGAAGACAACTGCTCGCCTGTCTGTTTTTTGAATTTCCCACTCAGTTACTGCACACTTTAGAGCAAAAGGGGGATGGAGGGTGTGTTAAAATAGGTGGAGATATGCAGATTCAAAACGCGTTGTGCACAGCTTGAACACACACACATACACAGTAGAACTGTCATTGAGAAGGCCTCCAGAGCTTCTAGAAATGCCTTCCCCTTGGCAATTTTTGCTCTCTCCACAATGGGTGTCGGTTTTAGGCCTTGGTGCGGCAGAAGTGGCAAACCATTTCTGGTTATCTCTCCTCTGCCTTTCGCATCCGTCATCGTCGCCGCCGCTCAAGATCAAGTGTAGTATCTGATACGTCCCGTATTTGGGGACCAGTTGGGGGCTTTGCTTTCACCTATGTATGTCAAACATTGTATTGCATTCAATATGCAATCAATCAATGTGTCTTTACTGGTTGCAACAGGTGTGTTAAGATGTAGGCCTGTATTAGGCCTTTGTTACAGTGTTGCAAATATACTGTGCCATCTACAAAATTAGGCCCCGGCTGTCAGTACTGTTTAAATTGAAGTATCCAATGAGTAGCTCTGCCATATATACCACTTTTCTGACGGCATGAATTCTTTTGTGAAACATTGTCTCCCTCTTGTGGACCACCGAATTTTAAATGTGGTGTATTATATGTATTTAAAAAAAAGGAAAAATGGTGTCTGTGCTGATCTTGACTATGCTTGTCTTGTCCATCTACACCTGTGTGAGTATTGTAATGCTTTGGACCAATCAGGTGCGCTGCCTGCAGTAGATAGAATCTGAGCACGGAACCTTCACGTGCAGTCACAATGAGCCTTTGGCCATTGTCTCCGGAACTCTCACGTGTCACAATGGGCTCTTGGCCTATAACAGGCAGTGAAAAATGGCCGCCGTCTTCAGTCTGCTGCTGGTGCAGCAGCAGACCACATGGCAGGGGGGGTCTGTGCCCAGCTTCAGGAGAGTTGGGAAGACAACTGCTCGCCTGTCTGTTTTTTGAATTTCCCACTCAGTTACTGCACACTTTAGAGCAAAAGGGGGATGGAGGGTGTGTTAAAATAGGTGGAGATATGCAGATTCAAAACGCGTTGTGCACAGCTTGAACACACACACATACACAGTAGAACTGTCATTGAGAAGGCCTCCAGAGCTTCTAGAAATGCCTTCCCCTTGGCAATTTTTGCTCTCTCTCCACAATGGGTGTCGGTTTTAGGCCTTGGTGCGGCAGAAGTGGCAAACCATTTCTGGTTATCTCTCCTCTGCCTTTCGCATCCGTCGTCGTCGCTGCCGCTCAAGATCAAGTGTAGTATCTGATACGTCCCGTATTTGGGGACGAGTTGGGGGCTTTGCTTTCACCTATGTATATCAAACATTGTATTGCATTCAATATGCAATCAATCAATGTGTCTTTACTGGTTGCAACAGGTGTGTTAAGATGTAGGCCTGTATTAGGCCTTTGTTACAGTGTTGCAAATATACTGTGCCATCTACAAAATTAGGCCCCGGCTGTCAGTACTGTTTAAATTGAAGTATCCAATGAGTAGCTCTGCCATATATACCACTTTTCTGACTGCATGAATTCTTTTGTGAAACATTGTCTCCCTCTTGTGGACCACCGAATTTTAAATGTGGTGTATTATATGTATTTAAAAAAAAAGGAAAAATGGTGTCTGTGCTGATTTTGACTATGCTTGTCTTGTCCATCTACACCTGTGTGAGTATTGTAATGCTTTGGACCAATCAGGTGCGCTGCCTGCAGTAGATAGAATCTGAGCACGGAACCTTCACGTGCAGTCACAATGAGCCTTTGGCCATTGTCTCCGGAACTCTCACGTGTCACAATGGGCTCTTGGCCTATAACAGGCAGTGAAAAATGGCCGCCGTCTTCAGTCTGCTGCTGGTGCAGCAGCAGACCACATGGCAGGGGGGGTCTGTGCCCAGCTTCAGGAGAGTTGGGAAGACAACTGCTCGCCTGTCTGTTTTTTGAATTTCCCACTCAGTTACTGCACACTTTAGAGCAAAAGGGGGATGGAGGGTGTGTTAAAATAGGTGGAGATATGCAGATTCAAAACGCGTTGTGCACAGCTTGAACACACACACATACACAGTAGAACTGTCATTGAGAAGGCCTCCAGAGCTTCTAGAAATGCCTTCCCCTTGGCAATTTTTGCTCTCTCCACAATGGGTGTCGGTTTTAGGCCTTGGTGCGGCAGAAGTGGCAAACCATTTCTGGTTATCTCTCCTCTGCCTTTCGCATCCGTCATCGTCGCCGCCGCTCAAGATCAAGTGTAGTATCTGATACGTCCCGTATTTGGGGACCAGTTGGGGGCTTTGCTTTCACCTATGTATGTCAAACATTGTATTGCATTCAATATGCAATCAATCAATGTGTCTTTACTGGTTGCAACAGGTGTGTTAAGATGTAGGCCTGTATTAGGCCTTTGTTACAGTGTTGCAAATATACTGTGCCATCTACAAAATTAGGCCCCGGCTGTCAGTACTGTTTAAATTGAAGTATCCAATGAGTAGCTCTGCCATATATACCACTTTTCTGACGGCATGAATTCTTTTGTGAAACATTGTCTCCCTCTTGTGGACCACCGAATTTTAAATGTGGTGTATTATATGTATTTAAAAAAAAGGAAAAATGGTGTCTGTGCTGATCTTGACTATGCTTGTCTTGTCCATCTACACCTGTGTGAGTATTGTAATGCTTTGGACCAATCAGGTGCGCTGCCTGCAGTAGATAGAATCTGAGCACGGAACCTTCACGTGCAGTCACAATGAGCCTTTGGCCATTGTCTCCGGAACTCTCACGTGTCACAATGGGCTCTTGGCCTATAACAGGCAGTGAAAAATGGCCGCCGTCTTCAGTCTGCTGCTGGTGCAGCAGCAGACCACATGGCAGGGGGGGTCTGTGCCCAGCTTCAGGAGAGTTGGGAAGACAACTGCTCGCCTGTCTGTTTTTTGAATTTCCCACTCAGTTACTGCACACTTTAGAGCAAAAGGGGGATGGAGGGTGTGTTAAAATAGGTGGAGATATGCAGATTCAAAACGCGTTGTGCACAGCTTGAACACACACACATACACAGTAGAACTGTCATTGAGAAGGCCTCCAGAGCTTCTAGAAATGCCTTCCCCTTGGCAATTTTTGCTCTCTCTCCACAATGGGTGTCGGTTTTAGGCCTTGGTGCGGCAGAAGTGGCAAACCATTTCTGGTTATCTCTCCTCTGCCTTTCGCATCCGTCGTCGTCGCCGCCGCTCAAGATCAAGTGTAGTATCTGATACGTCCCGTATTTGGGGACGAGTTGGGGGCTTTGCTTTCAATTATGTATATCAAACATTGTATTGCATTCAATATGCAATCAATCAATGTGTCTTTACTGGTTGCAACAGGTGTGTTAAGATGTAGGCCTGTATTAGGCCTTTGTTACAGTGTTGCAAATATACTGTGCCATCTACAAAATTAGGCCCCGGCTGTCAGTACTGTTTAAATTGAAGTATCCAATGAGTAGCTCTGCCATATATACCACTTTTCTGACTGCATGAATTCTTTTGTGAAACATTGTCTCCCTCTTGTGGACCACCGAATTTTAAATGTGGTGTATTATATGTATTTAAAAAAAAAGGAAAAATGGTGTCTGTGCTGATTTTGACTATGCTTGTCTTGTCCATCTACACCTGTGTGAGTATTGTAATGCTTTGGACCAATCAGGTGCGCTGCCTGCAGTAGATAGAATCTGAGCACGGAACCTTCACGTGCAGTCACAATGAGCCTTTGGCCATTGTCTCCGGAACTCTCACGTGTCACAATGGGCTCTTGGCCTATAACAGGCAGTGAAAAATGGCCGCCGTCTTCAGTCTGCTGCTGGTGCAGCAGCAGACCACATGGCAGGGGGGGTCTGTGCCCAGCTTCAGGAGAGTTGGGAAGACAACTGCTCGCCTGTCTGTTTTTTGAATTTCCCACTCAGTTACTGCACACTTTAGAGCAAAAGGGGGATGGAGGGTGTGTTAAAATAGGTGGAGATATGCAGATTCAAAACGCGTTGTGCACAGCTTGAACACACACACATACACAGTAGAACTGTCATTGAGAAGGCCTCCAGAGCTTCTAGAAATGCCTTCCCCTTGGCAATTTTTGCTCTCTCTCCACAATGGGTGTCGGTTTTAGGCCTTGGTGCGGCAGAAGTGGCAAACCATTTCTGGTTATCTCTTCTCTGCCTTTCGCAACCGTCGTCGTCGCCGCCGCTCAAGATCAAGTGTAGTATCTGATACGTCCCCTATTTGGGGACCAGTTGGGGGCTTTGCTTTCACCTATGTATGTCAAACATTGTATTGCATTCAATATGCAATCAATCAATGTGTCTTTACTGGTTGCAACAGGTGTGTTAAGATGTAGGCCTGTATTAGGCCTTTGTTACAGTGTTGCAAATATACTGTGCCATCTACAAAATTAGGCCCCGGCTGTCAGTACTGTTTAAATTGAAGTATCCAATGAGTAGCTCTGCCATATATACCACTTTTCTGACTGCATGAATTCTTTTGTGAAACATTGTCTCCCTCTTGTGGACCACCGAATTTTAAATGTGGTGTATTATATGTATTTAAAAAAAAAGGAAAAATGGTGTCTGTGCTGATTTTGACTATGCTTGTCTTGTCCATCTACACCTGTGTGAGTATTGTAATGCTTTGGACCAATCAGGTGCGCTGCCTGCAGTAGATAGAATCTGAGCACGGAACCTTCACGTGCAGTCACAATGAGCCTTTGGCCATTGTCTCCGGAACTCTCACGTGTCACAATGGGCTCTTGGCCTATAACAGGCAGTGAAAAATGGCCGCCGTCTTCAGTCTGCTGCTGGTGCAGCAGCAGACCACATGGCAGGGGGGGTCTGTGCCCAGCTTCAGGAGAGTTGGGAAGACAACTGCTCGCCTGTCTGTTTTTTGAATTTCCCACTCAGTTACTGCACACTTTAGAGCAAAAGGGGGATGGAGGGTGTGTTAAAATAGGTGGAGATATGCAGATTCAAAACGCGTTGTGCACAGCTTGAACACACACACATACACAGTAGAACTGTCATTGAGAAGGCCTCCAGAGCTTCTAGAAATGCCTTCCCCTTGGCACTGTTTGCTCTCTCTCCACAATGGGTGTCGGTTTTAGGCCTTGGTGCGGCAGAAGTGGCAAACCATTTCTGGTTATCTCTCCTTTGCCTTTCGCATCCGTCGTCGTCGCCGCCACTCAAGATCAAGTGTAGTATCTGATACGTCCCCTATTTGGGGACCAGTTGGGGGCTTTGCTTTCACCTATGTATGTCAAACATTGTATTGCATTCAATATGCAATCAATCAATGTGTCTTTACTGGTTGCAACAGGTGTGTTAAGATGTAGGCCTGTATTAGGCCTTTGTTACAGTGTTGCAAATATACTGTGCCATCTACAAAATTAGGCCCCGGCTGTCAGTACTGTTTAAATTGAAGTATCCAATGAGTAGCTCTGCCATATATACCACTTTTCTGACTGCATGAATTCTTTTGTGAAACATTGTCTCCCTCTTGTGGACCACCGAATTTTAAATGTGGTGTATTATATGTATTTAAAAAAAAAGGAAAAATGGTGTCTGTGCTGATTTTGACTATGCTTGTCTTGTCCATCTACACCTGTGTGAGTATTGTAATGCTTTGGACCAATCAGGTGCGCTGCCTGCAGTAGATAGAATCTGAGCACGGAACCTTCACGTGCAGTCACAATGAGCCTTTGGCCATTGTCTCCGGAACTCTCACGTGTCACAATGGGCTCTTGGCCTATAACAGGCAGTGAAAAATGGCCGCCGTCTTCAGTCTGCTGCTGGTGCAGCAGCAGACCACATGGCAGGGGGGGTCTGTGCCCAGCTTCAGGAGAGTTGGGAAGACAACTGCTCGCCTGTCTGTTTTTTGAATTTCCCACTCAGTTACTGCACACTTTAGAGCAAAAGGGGGATGGAGGGTGTGTTAAAATAGGTGGAGATATGCAGATTCAAAACGCGTTGTGCACAGCTTGAACACACACACATACACAGTAGAACTGTCATTGAGAAGGCCTCCAGAGCTTCTAGAAATGCCTTCCCCTTGGCACTGTTTGCTCTCTCTCCACAATGGGTGTCGGTTTTAGGCCTTGGTGCGGCAGAAGTGGCAAACCATTTCTGGTTATCTCTCCTTTGCCTTTCGCATCCGTCGTCGTCGCCGCCACTCAAGATCAAGTGTAGTATCTGATACGTCCCCTATTTGGGGACCAGTTGGGGGCTTTGCTTTCACCTATGTATGTCAAACATTGTATTGCATTCAATATGCAATCAATCAATGTGTCTTTACTGGTTGCAACAGGTGTGTTAAGATGTAGGCCTGTATTAGGCCTTTGTTACAGTGTTGCAAATATACTGTGCCATCTACAAAATTAGGCCCCGGTTGTCAGTACTGTTTAAATTGAAGTATCCAATGAGTAGCTCTGCCATATATACCACTTTTCTGACGGCATGAATTCTTTTGTGAAACATTGTCTCCCTCTTGTGGACCACCGAATTTTAAATGTGGTGTATTATATGTATTTAAAAAAAAGGAAAAATGGTGTCTGTGCTGATCTTGACTATGCTTGTCTTGTCCATCTACACCTGTGTGAGTATTGTAATGCTTTGGACCAATCAGGTGCGCTGCCTGCAGTAGATAGAATCTGAGCACGGAACCTTCACGTGCAGTCACAATGAGCCTTTGGCCATTGTCTCCGGAACTCTCACGTGTCACAATGGGCTCTTGGCCTATAACAGGCAGTGAAAAATGGCCGCCGTCTTCAGTCTGCTGCTGGTGCAGCAGCAGACCACATGGCAGGGGGGGTCTGTGCCCAGCTTCAGGAGAGTTGGGAAGACAACTGCTCGCCTGTCTGTTTTTTGAATTTCCCACTCAGTTACTGCACACTTTAGAGCAAAAGGGGGATGGAGGGTGTGTTAAAATAGGTGGAGATATGCAGATTCAAAACGCGTTGTGCACAGCTTGAACACACACACATACACAGTAGAACTGTCATTGAGAAGGCCTCCAGAGCTTCTAGAAATGCCTTCCCCTTGGCAATTTTTGCTCTCTCTCCACAATGGGTGTCGGTTTTAGGCCTTGGTGCGGCAGAAGTGGCAAACCATTTCTGGTTATCTCTTCTCTGCCTTTCGCAACCGTCGTCGTCGCCGCCGCTCAAGATCAAGTGTAGTATCTGATACGTCCCCTATTTGGGGACCAGTTGGGGGCTTTGCTTTCACCTATGTATGTCAAACATTGTATTGCATTCAATATGCAATCAATCAATGTGTCTTTACTGGTTGCAACAGGTGTGTTAAGATGTAGGCCTGTATTAGGCCTTTGTTACAGTGTTGCAAATATACTGTGCCATCTACAAAATTAGGCCCCGGCTGTCAGTACTGTTTAAATTGAAGTATCCAATGAGTAGCTCTGCCATATATACCACTTTTCTGACTGCATGAATTCTTTTGTGAAACATTGTCTCCCTCTTGTGGACCACCGAATTTTAAATGTGGTGTATTATATGTATTTAAAAAAAAAGGAAAAATGGTGTCTGTGCTGATTTTGACTATGCTTGTCTTGTCCATCTACACCTGTGTGAGTATTGTAATGCTTTGGACCAATCAGGTGCGCTGCCTGCAGTAGATAGAATCTGAGCACGGAACCTTCACGTGCAGTCACAATGAGCCTTTGGCCATTGTCTCCGGAACTCTCACGTGTCACAATGGGCTCTTGGCCTATAACAGGCAGTGAAAAATGGCCGCCGTCTTCAGTCTGCTGCTGGTGCAGCAGCAGACCACATGGCAGGGGGGGTCTGTGCCCAGCTTCAGGAGAGTTGGGAAGACAACTGCTCGCCTGTCTGTTTTTTGAATTTCCCACTCAGTTACTGCACACTTTAGAGCAAAAGGGGGATGGAGGGTGTGTTAAAATAGGTGGAGATATGCAGATTCAAAACGCGTTGTGCACAGCTTGAACACACACACATACACAGTAGAACTGTCATTGAGAAGGCCTCCAGAGCTTCTAGAAATGCCTTCCCCTTGGCAATTTTTGCTCTCTCCACAATGGGTGTCGGTTTTAGGCCTTGGTGCGGCAGAAGTGGCAAACCATTTCTGGTTATCTCTCCTCTGCCTTTCGCATCCGTCATCGTCGCCGCCGCTCAAGATCAAGTGTAGTATCTGATACGTCCCGTATTTGGGGACCAGTTGGGGGCTTTGCTTTCACCTATGTATGTCAAACATTGTATTGCATTCAATATGCAATCAATCAATGTGTCTTTACTGGTTGCAACAGGTGTGTTAAGATGTAGGCCTGTATTAGGCCTTTGTTACAGTGTTGCAAATATACTGTGCCATCTACAAAATTAGGCCCCGGCTGTCAGTACTGTTTAAATTGAAGTATCCAATGAGTAGCTCTGCCATATATACCACTTTTCTGACGGCATGAATTCTTTTGTGAAACATTGTCTCCCTCTTGTGGACCACCGAATTTTAAATGTGGTGTATTATATGTATTTAAAAAAAAGGAAAAATGGTGTCTGTGCTGATCTTGACTATGCTTGTCTTGTCCATCTACACCTGTGTGAGTATTGTAATGCTTTGGACCAATCAGGTGCGCTGCCTGCAGTAGATAGAATCTGAGCACGGAACCTTCACGTGCAGTCACAATGAGCCTTTGGCCATTGTCTCCGGAACTCTCACGTGTCACAATGGGCTCTTGGCCTATAACAGGCAGTGAAAAATGGCCGCCGTCTTCAGTCTGCTGCTGGTGCAGCAGCAGACCACATGGCAGGGGGGGTCTGTGCCCAGCTTCAGGAGAGTTGGGAAGACAACTGCTCGCCTGTCTGTTTTTTGAATTTCCCACTCAGTTACTGCACACTTTAGAGCAAAAGGGGGATGGAGGGTGTGTTAAAATAGGTGGAGATATGCAGATTCAAAACGCGTTGTGCACAGCTTGAACACACACACATACACAGTAGAACTGTCATTGAGAAGGCCTCCAGAGCTTCTAGAAATGCCTTCCCCTTGGCACTGTTTGCTCTCTCTCCACAATGGGTGTCGGTTTTAGGCCTTGGTGCGGCAGAAGTGGCAAACCATTTCTGGTTATCTCTCCTTTGCCTTTCGCATCCGTCGTCGTCGCCGCCACTCAAGATCAAGTGTAGTATCTGATACGTCCCCTATTTGGGGACCAGTTGGGGGCTTTGCTTTCACCTATGTATGTCAAACATTGTATTGCATTCAATATGCAATCAATCAATGTGTCTTTACTGGTTGCAACAGGTGTGTTAAGATGTAGGCCTGTATTAGGCCTTTGTTACAGTGTTGCAAATATACTGTGCCATCTACAAAATTAGGCCCCGGTTGTCAGTACTGTTTAAATTGAAGTATCCAATGAGTAGCTCTGCCATATATACCACTTTTCTGACGGCATGAATTCTTTTGTGAAACATTGTCTCCCTCTTGTGGACCACCGAATTTTAAATGTGGTGTATTATATGTATTTAAAAAAAAGGAAAAATGGTGTCTGTGCTGATCTTGACTATGCTTGTCTTGTCCATCTACACCTGTGTGAGTATTGTAATGCTTTGGACCAATCAGGTGCGCTGCCTGCAGTAGATAGAATCTGAGCACGGAACCTTCACGTGCAGTCACAATGAGCCTTTGGCCATTGTCTCCGGAACTCTCACGTGTCACAATGGGCTCTTGGCCTATAACAGGCAGTGAAAAATGGCCGCCGTCTTCAGTCTGCTGCTGGTGCAGCAGCAGACCACATGGCAGGGGGGGTCTGTGCCCAGCTTCAGGAGAGTTGGGAAGACAACTGCTCGCCTGTCTGTTTTTTGAATTTCCCACTCAGTTACTGCACACTTTAGAGCAAAAGGGGGATGGAGGGTGTGTTAAAATAGGTGGAGATATGCAGATTCAAAACGCGTTGTGCACAGCTTGAACACACACACATACACAGTAGAACTGTCATTGAGAAGGCCTCCAGAGCTTCTAGAAATGCCTTCCCCTTGGCAATTTTTGCTCTCTCCACAATGGGTGTCGGTTTTAGGCCTTGGTGCGGCAGAAGTGGCAAACCATTTCTGGTTATCTCTCCTCTGCCTTTCGCATCCATCATCGTCGCCGCCGCTCAAGATCAAGTGTAGTATCTGATACGTCCCCTATTTGGGGACCAGTTGGGGGCTTTGCTTTCACCTATGTATGTCAAACATTGTATTGCATTCAATATGCAATCAATCAATGTGTCTTTACTGGTTGCAACAGGTGTGTTAAGATGTAGGCCTGTATTAGGCCTTTGTTACAGTGTTGCAAATATACTGTGCCATCTACAAAATTAGGCCCCGGCTGTCAGTACTGTTTAAATTGAAGTATCCAATGAGTAGCTCTGCCATATATACCACTTTTCTGACTGCATGAATTCTTTTGTGAAACATTGTCTCCCTCTTGTGGACCACCGAATTTTAAATGTGGTGTATTATATGTATTTAAAAAAAAAGGAAAAATGGTGTCTGTGCTGATTTTGACTATGCTTGTCTTGTCCATCTACACCTGTGTGAGTATTGTAATGCTTTGGACCAATCAGGTGCGCTGCCTGCAGTAGATAGAATCTGAGCACGGAACCTTCACGTGCAGTCACAATGAGCCTTTGGCCATTGTCTCCGGAACTCTCACGTGTCACAATGGGCTCTTGGCCTATAACAGGCAGTGAAAAATGGCCGCCGTCTTCAGTCTGCTGCTGGTGCAGCAGCAGACCACATGGCAGGGGGGGTCTGTGCCCAGCTTCAGGAGAGTTGGGAAGACAACTGCTCGCCTGTCTGTTTTTTGAATTTCCCACTCAGTTACTGCACACTTTAGAGCAAAAGGGGGATGGAGGGTGTGTTAAAATAGGTGGAGATATGCAGATTCAAAACGCGTTGTGCACAGCTTGAACACACACACATACACAGTAGAACTGTCATTGAGAAGGCCTCCAGAGCTTCTAGAAATGCCTTCCCCTTGGCAATTTTTGCTCTCTCCACAATGGGTGTCGGTTTTAGGCCTTGGTGCGGCAGAAGTGGCAAACCATTTCTGGTTATCTCTCCTCTGCCTTTCGCATCCGTCATCGTCGCCGCCGCTCAAGATCAAGTGTAGTATCTGATACGTCCCGTATTTGGGGACCAGTTGGGGGCTTTGCTTTCACCTATGTATGTCAAACATTGTATTGCATTCAATATGCAATCAATCAATGTGTCTTTACTGGTTGCAACAGGTGTGTTAAGATGTAGGCCTGTATTAGGCCTTTGTTACAGTGTTGCAAATATACTGTGCCATCTACAAAATTAGGCCCCGGCTGTCAGTACTGTTTAAATTGAAGTATCCAATGAGTAGCTCTGCCATATATACCACTTTTCTGACGGCATGAATTCTTTTGTGAAACATTGTCTCCCTCTTGTGGACCACCGAATTTTAAATGTGGTGTATTATATGTATTTAAAAAAAAGGAAAAATGGTGTCTGTGCTGATCTTGACTATGCTTGTCTTGTCCATCTACACCTGTGTGAGTATTGTAATGCTTTGGACCAATCAGGTGCGCTGCCTGCAGTAGATAGAATCTGAGCACGGAACCTTCACGTGCAGTCACAATGAGCCTTTGGCCATTGTCTCCGGAACTCTCACGTGTCACAATGGGCTCTTGGCCTATAACAGGCAGTGAAAAATGGCCGCCGTCTTCAGTCTGCTGCTGGTGCAGCAGCAGACCACATGGCAGGGGGGGTCTGTGCCCAGCTTCAGGAGAGTTGGGAAGACAACTGCTCGCCTGTCTGTTTTTTGAATTTCCCACTCAGTTACTGCACACTTTAGAGCAAAAGGGGGATGGAGGGTGTGTTAAAATAGGTGGAGATATGCAGATTCAAAACGCGTTGTGCACAGCTTGAACACACACACATACACAGTAGAACTGTCATTGAGAAGGCCTCCAGAGCTTCTAGAAATGCCTTCCCCTTGGCACTGTTTGCTCTCTCTCCACAATGGGTGTCGGTTTTAGGCCTTGGTGCGGCAGAAGTGGCAAACCATTTCTGGTTATCTCTCCTTTGCCTTTCGCATCCGTCGTCGTCGCCGCCACTCAAGATCAAGTGTAGTATCTGATACGTCCCCTATTTGGGGACCAGTTGGGGGCTTTGCTTTCACCTATGTATGTCAAACATTGTATTGCATTCAATATGCAATCAATCAATGTGTCTTTACTGGTTGCAACAGGTGTGTTAAGATGTAGGCCTGTATTAGGCCTTTGTTACAGTGTTGCAAATATACTGTGCCATCTACAAAATTAGGCCCCGGTTGTCAGTACTGTTTAAATTGAAGTATCCAATGAGTAGCTCTGCCATATATACCACTTTTCTGACGGCATGAATTCTTTTGTGAAACATTGTCTCCCTCTTGTGGACCACCGAATTTTAAATGTGGTGTATTATATGTATTTAAAAAAAAGGAAAAATGGTGTCTGTGCTGATCTTGACTATGCTTGTCTTGTCCATCTACACCTGTGTGAGTATTGTAATGCTTTGGACCAATCAGGTGCGCTGCCTGCAGTAGATAGAATCTGAGCACGGAACCTTCACGTGCAGTCACAATGAGCCTTTGGCCATTGTCTCCGGAACTCTCACGTGTCACAATGGGCTCTTGGCCTATAACAGGCAGTGAAAAATGGCCGCCGTCTTCAGTCTGCTGCTGGTGCAGCAGCAGACCACATGGCAGGGGGGGTCTGTGCCCAGCTTCAGGAGAGTTGGGAAGACAACTGCTCGCCTGTCTGTTTTTTGAATTTCCCACTCAGTTACTGCACACTTTAGAGCAAAAGGGGGATGGAGGGTGTGTTAAAATAGGTGGAGATATGCAGATTCAAAACGCGTTGTGCACAGCTTGAACACACACACATACACAGTAGAACTGTCATTGAGAAGGCCTCCAGAGCTTCTAGAAATGCCTTCCCCTTGGCAATTTTTGCTCTCTCTCCACAATGGGTGTCGGTTTTAGGCCTTGGTGCGGCAGAAGTGGCAAACCATTTCTGGTTATCTCTTCTCTGCCTTTCGCAACCGTCGTCGTCGCCGCCGCTCAAGATCAAGTGTAGTATCTGATACGTCCCCTATTTGGGGACCAGTTGGGGGCTTTGCTTTCACCTATGTATGTCAAACATTGTATTGCATTCAATATGCAATCAATCAATGTGTCTTTACTGGTTGCAACAGGTGTGTTAAGATGTAGGCCTGTATTAGGCCTTTGTTACAGTGTTGCAAATATACTGTGCCATCTACAAAATTAGGCCCCGGCTGTCAGTACTGTTTAAATTGAAGTATCCAATGAGTAGCTCTGCCATATATACCACTTTTCTGACGGCATGAATTCTTTTGTGAAACATTGTCTCCCTCTTGTGGACCACCGAATTTTAAATGTGGTGTATTATATGTATTTAAAAAAAAAGGAAAAATGGTGTCTGTGCTGATTTTGACTATGCTTGTCTTGTCCATCTACACCTGTGTGAGTATTGTAATGCTTTGGACCAATCAGGTGCGCTGCCTGCAGTAGATAGAATCTGAGCACGGAACCTTCACGTGCAGTCACAATGAGCCTTTGGCCATTGTCTCCGGAACTCTCACGTGTCACAATGGGCTCTTGGCCTATAACAGGCAGTGAAAAATGGCCGCCGTCTTCAGTCTGCTGCTGGTGCAGCAGCAGACCACATGGCAGGGGGGGTCTGTGCCCAGCTTCAGGAGAGTTGGGAAGACAACTGCTCGCCTGTCTGTTTTTTGAATTTCCCACTCAGTTACTGCACACTTTAGAGCAAAAGGGGGATGGAGGGTGTGTTAAAATAGGTGGAGATATGCAGATTCAAAACGCGTTGTGCACAGCTTGAACACACACACATACACAGTAGAACTGTCATTGAGAAGGCCTCCAGAGCTTCTAGAAATGCCTTCCCCTTGGCAATTTTTGCTCTCTCCACAATGGGTGTCGGTTTTAGGCCTTGGTGCGGCAGAAGTGGCAAACCATTTCTGGTTATCTCTCCTCTGCCTTTCGCATCCGTCATCGTCGCCGCCGCTCAAGATCAAGTGTAGTATCTGATACGTCCCCTATTTGGGGACCAGTTGGGGGCTTTGCTTTCACCTATGTATGTCAAACATTGTATTGCATTCAATATGCAATCAATCAATGTGTCTTTACTGGTTGCAACAGGTGTGTTAAGATGTAGGCCTGTATTAGGCCTTTGTTACAGTGTTGCAAATATACTGTGCCATCTACAAAATTAGGCCCCGGCTGTCAGTACTGTTTAAATTGAAGTATCCAATGAGTAGCTCTGCCATATATACCACTTTTCTGACTGCATGAATTCTTTTGTGAAACATTGTCTCCCTCTTGTGGACCACCGAATTTTAAATGTGGTGTATTATATGGATTTAAAAATAAAAGGAAAAATGGTGTCTGTGCTGATTTTGACTATGCTTGTCTTGTCCATCTACACCTGTGTGAGTATTGTAATGCTTTGGACCAATCAGGTGCGCTGCCTGCAGTAGATAGAATCTGAGCACGGAACCTTCAGGTGCAGTCACAATGAGCCTTTGGCCATTGTCTCCGGAACTCTCACGTGTCACAATGGGCTCTTGGCCTATAACAGGCAGTGAAAAATGGCCGCCGTCTTCAGTCTGCTGCTGGTGCAGCAGCAGACCACATGGCAGGGGGGGTCTGTGCCCAGCTTCAGGAGAGTTGGGAAGACAACTGCTCGCCTGTCTGTTTTTTGAATTTCCCACTCAGTTACTGCACACTTTAGAGCAAAAGGGGGATGGAGGGTGTGTTAAAATAGGTGGAGATATGCAGATTCAAAACGCGTTGTGCACAGCTTGAACACACACACATACACAGTAGAACTGTCATTGAGAAGGCCTCCAGAGCTTCTAGAAATGCCTTCCCCTTGGCAATTTTTGCTCTCTCCACAATGGGTGTCGGTTTTAGGCCTTGGTGCGGCAGAAGTGGCAAACCATTTCTGGTTATCTCTCCTCTGCCTTTCGCATCCGTCATCGTCGCCGCCGCTCAAGATCAAGTGTAGTATCTGATACGTCCCCTATTTGGGGACCAGTTGGGGGCTTTGCTTTCACCTATGTATGTCAAACATTGTATTGCATTCAATATGCAATCAATCAATGTGTCTTTACTGGTTGCAACAGGTGTGTTAAGATGTAGGCCTGTATTAGGCCTTTGTTACAGTGTTGCAAATATACTGTGCCATCTACAAAATTAGGCCCCGGCTGTCAGTACTGTTTAAATTGAAGTATCCAATGAGTAGCTCTGCCATATATACCACTTTTCTGACTGCATGAATTCTTTTGTGAAACATTGTCTCCCACCGAATTTTAAATGTGGTGTATTATATGTATTTAAAAAAAAAGGAAAAATGGTGTCTGTGCTGATTTTGACTATGCTTGTCTTGTCCATCTACACCTGTGTGAGTATTGTAATGCTTTGGACCAATCAGGTGCGCTGCCTGCAGTAGATAGAATCTGAGCACGGAACCTTCAGGTGCAGTCACAATGAGCCTTTGGCCATTGTCTCCGGAACTCTCACGTGTCACAATGGGCTCTTGGCCTATAACAGGCAGTGAAAAATGGCCGCCGTCTTCAGTCTGCTGCTGGTGCAGCAGCAGACCACATGGCAGGGGGGGTCTGTGCCCAGCTTCAGGAGAGTTGGGAAGACAACTGCTCGCCTGTCTGTTTTTTGAATTTCCCACTCAGTTACTGCACACTTTAGAGCAAAAGGGGGATGGAGGGTGTGTTAAAATAGGTGGAGATATGCAGATTCAAAACGCGTTGTGCACAGCTTGAACACACACACATACACAGTAGAACTGTCATTGAGAAGGCCTCCAGAGCTTCTAGAAATGCCTTCCCCTTGGCAATTTTTGCTCTCTCCACAATGGGTGTCGGTTTTAGGCCTTGGTGCGGCAGAAGTGGCAAACCATTTCTGGTTATCTCTCCTCTGCCTTTCGCATCCGTCATCGTCGCCGCCGCTCAAGATCAAGTGTAGTATCTGATACGTCCCCTATTTGGGGACCAGTTGGGGGCTTTGCTTTCACCTATGTATGTCAAACATTGTATTGCATTCAATATGCAATCAATCAATGTGTCTTTACTGGTTGCAACAGGTGTGTTAAGATGTAGGCCTGTATTAGGCCTTTGTTACAGTGTTGCAAATATACTGTGCCATCTACAAAATTAGGCCCCGGCTGTCAGTACTGTTTAAATTGAAGTATCCAATGAGTAGCTCTGCCATATATACCACTTTTCTGACGGCATGAATTCTTTTGTGAAACATTGTCTCCCTCTTGTGGACCACCGAATTTTAAATGTGGTGTATTATATGTATTTAAAAAAAAAGGAAAAATGGTGTCTGTGCTGATTTTGACTATGCTTGTCTTGTCCATCTACACCTGTGTGAGTATTGTAATGCTTTGGACTAATCAGGTGCGCTGCCTGCAGTAGATAGAATCTGAGCACGGAACCTTCACGTGCAGTCACAATGAGCCTTTGGCCATTGTCTCCGGAACTCTCACGTGTCACAATGGGCTCTTGGCCTATAACAGGCAGTGAAAAATGGCCGCCGTCTTCAGTCTGCTGCTGGTGCAGCAGCAGACCACATGGCAGGGGGGGTCTGTGCCCAGCTTCAGGAGAGTTGGGAAGACAACTGCTCGCCTGTCTGTTTTTTGAATTTCCCACTCAGTTACTGCACACTTTAGAGCAAAAGGGGGATGGAGGGTGTGTTAAAATAGGTGGAGATATGCAGATTCAAAACGCGTTGTGCACAGCTTGAACACACACACATACACAGTAGAACTGTCATTGAGAAGGCCTCCAGAGCTTCTAGAAATGCCTTCCCCTTGGCAATTTTTGCTCTCTCTCCACAATGGGTGTCGGTTTTAGGCCTTGGTGCGGCAGAAGTGGCAAACCATTTCTGGTTATCTCTTCTCTGCCTTTCGCAACCGTCGTCGTCGCCGCCGCTCAAGATCAAGTGTAGTATCTGATACGTCCCCTATTTGGGGACCAGTTGGGGGCTTTGCTTTCACCTATGTATGTCAAACATTGTATTGCATTCAATATGCAATCAATCAATGTGTCTTTACTGGTTGCAACAGGTGTGTTAAGATGTAGGCCTGTATTAGGCCTTTGTTACAGTGTTGCAAATATACTGTGCCATCTACAAAATTAGGCCCCGGCTGTCAGTACTGTTTAAATTGAAGTATCCAATGAGTAGCTCTGCCATATATACCACTTTTCTGACGGCATGAATTCTTTTGTGAAACATTGTCTCCCTCTTGTGGACCACCGAATTTTAAATGTGGTGTATTATATGTATTTAAAAAAAAAGGAAAAATGGTGTCTGTGCTGATTTTGACTATGCTTGTCTTGTCCATCTACACCTGTGTGAGTATTGTAATGCTTTGGACCAATCAGGTGCGCTGCCTGCAGTAGATAGAATCTGAGCACGGAACCTTCAGGTG
This sequence comes from Ranitomeya variabilis, assembly GCF_051348905.1. NCBI lineage: Eukaryota > Metazoa > Chordata > Amphibia > Anura > Dendrobatidae > Ranitomeya > Ranitomeya variabilis. Next base: position 127,158 of record NW_027507948.1, on the reverse strand, counting down.
CAGTCACAATGAGCCTTTGGCCATTGTCTCCGGAACTCTCACGTGTCACAATGGGCTCTTGGCCTATAACAGGCAGTGAAAAATGGCCGCCGTCTTCAGTCTGCTGCTGGTGCAGCAGCAGACCACATGGCAGGGGGGGTCTGTGCCCAGCTTCAGGAGAGTTGGGAAGACAACTGCTCGCCTGTCTGTTTTTTGAATTTCCCACTCAGTTACTGCACACTTTAGAGCAAAAGGGGGATGGAGGGTGTGTTAAAATAGGTGGAGATATGCAGATTCAAAACGCGTTGTGCACAGCTTGAACACACACACATACACAGTAGAACTGTCATTGAGAAGGCCTCCAGAGCTTCTAGAAATGCCTTCCCCTTGGCAATTTTTGCTCTCTCCACAATGGGTGTCGGTTTTAGGCCTTGGTGCGGCAGAAGTGGCAAACCATTTCTGGTTATCTCTCCTCTGCCTTTCGCATCCGTCATCGTCGCCGCCGCTCAAGATCAAGTGTAGTATCTGATACGTCCCCTATTTGGGGACCAGTTGGGGGCTTTGCTTTCACCTATGTATGTCAAACATTGTATTGCATTCAATATGCAATCAATCAATGTGTCTTTACTGGTTGCAACAGGTGTGTTAAGATGTAGGCCTGTATTAGGCCTTTGTTACAGTGTTGCAAATATACTGTGCCATCTACAAAATTAGGCCCCGGCTGTCAGTACTGTTTAAATTGAAGTATCCAATGAGTAGCTCTGCCATATATACCACTTTTCTGACGGCATGAATTCTTTTGTGAAACATTGTCTCCCTCTTGTGGACCACCGAATTTTAAATGTGGTGTATTATATGTATTTAAAAAAAAAGGAAAAATGGTGTCTGTGCTGATTTTGACTATGCTTGTCTTGTCCATCTACACCTGTGTGAGTATTGTAATGCTTTGGACCAATCAGGTGCGCTGCCTGCAGTAGATAGAATCTGAGCACGGAACCTTCACGTGCAGTCACAATGAGCCTTTGGCCATTGTCTCCGGAACTCTCACGTGTCACAATGGGCTCTTGGCCTATAACAGGCAGTGAAAAATGGCCGCCGTCTTCAGTCTGCTGCTGGTGCAGCAGCAGACCACATGGCAGGGGGGGTCTGTGCCCAGCTTCAGGAGAGTTGGGAAGACAACTGCTCGCCTGTCTGTTTTTTGAATTTCCCACTCAGTTACTGCACACTTTAGAGCAAAAGGGGGATGGAGGGTGTGTTAAAATAGGTGGAGATATGCAGATTCAAAACGCGTTGTGCACAGCTTGAACACACACACATACACAGTAGAACTGTCATTGAGAAGGCCTCCAGAGCTTCTAGAAATGCCTTCCCCTTGGCAATTTTTGCTCTCTCTCCACAATGGGTGTCGGTTTTAGGCCTTGGTGCGGCAGAAGTGGCAAACCATTTCTGGTTATCTCTCCTCTGCCTTTCGCATCCGTCGTCGTCGCCGCCGCTCAAGATCAAGTGTAGTATCTGATACGTCCCGTATTTGGGGACGAGTTGGGGGCTTTGCTTTCACCTATGTATATCAAACATTGTATTGCATTCAATATGCAATCAATCAATGTGTCTTTACTGGTTGCAACAGGTGTGTTAAGATGTAGGCCTGTATTAGGCCTTTGTTACAGTGTTGCAAATATACTGTGCCATCTACAAAATTAGGCCCCGGCTGTCAGTACTGTTTAAATTGAAGTATCCAATGAGTAGCTCTGCCATATATACCACTTTTCTGACTGCATGAATTCTTTTGTGAAACATTGTCTCCCTCTTGTGGACCACCGAATTTTAAATGTGGTGTATTATATGTATTTAAAAAAAAAGGAAAAATGGTGTCTGTGCTGATTTTGACTATGCTTGTCTTGTCCATCTACACCTGTGTGAGTATTGTAATGCTTTGGACCAATCAGGTGCGCTGCCTGCAGTAGATAGAATCTGAGCACGGAACCTTCACGTGCAGTCACAATGAGCCTTTGGCCATTGTCTCCGGAACTCTCACGTGTCACAATGGGCTCTTGGCCTATAACAGGCAGTGAAAAATGGCCGCCGTCTTCAGTCTGCTGCTGGTGCAGCAGCAGACCACATGGCAGGGGGGGTCTGTGCCCAGCTTCAGGAGAGTTGGGAAGAAAACTGCTCGCCTGTCTGTTTTTTGAATTTCCCACTCAGTTACTGCACACTTTAGAGCAAAAGGGAGATGGAGGGTGTGTTAAAATAGGTGGAGATATGCAGATTCAAAACGCGTTGTGCACAGCTTGAACACACACACATACACAGTAGAACTGTAATTGAGAAGGCCTCCAGAGCTTCTAGAAATGCCTTCCCCTTGGCAATTTTTGCTCTCTCTCCACAATGGGTGTCGGTTTTAGGCCTTGGTGCGGCAGAAGTGGCAAACCATTTCTGGTTATCTCTTCTCTGCCTTTCGCAACCGTCGTCGTCGCCGCCGCTCAAGATCAAGTGTAGTATCTGATACGTCCCCTATTTGGGGACCAGTTGGGGGCTTTGCTTTCACCTATGTATGTCAAACATTGTATTGCATTCAATATGCAATCAATCAATGTGTCTTTACTGGTTGCAACAGGTGTGTTAAGATGTAGGCCTGTATTAGGCCTTTGTTACAGTGTTGCAAATATACTGTGCCATCTACAAAATTAGGCCCCGGCTGTCAGTACTGTTTAAATTGAAGTATCCAATGAGTAGCTCTGCCATATATACCACTTTTCTGACTGCATGAATTCTTTTGTGAAACATTGTCTCCCTCTTGTGGACCACCGAATTTTAAATGTGGTGTATTATATGTATTTAAAAAAAAAGGAAAAATGGTGTCTGTGCTGATTTTGACTATGCTTGTCTTGTCCATCTACACCTGTGTGAGTATTGTAATGCTTTGGACCAATCAGGTGCGCTGCCTGCAGTAGATAGAATCTGAGCACGGAACCTTCACGTGCAGTCACAATGAGCCTTTGGCCATTGTCTCCGGAACTCTCACGTGTCACAATGGGCTCTTGGCCTATAACAGGCAGTGAAAAATGGCCGCCGTCTTCAGTCTGCTGCTGGTGCAGCAGCAGACCACATGGCAGGGGGGGTCTGTGCCCAGCTTCAGGAGAGTTGGGAAGACAACTGCTCGCCTGTCTGTTTTTTGAATTTCCCACTCAGTTACTGCACACTTTAGAGCAAAAGGGGGATGGAGGGTGTGTTAAAATAGGTGGAGATATGCAGATTCAAAACGCGTTGTGCACAGCTTGAACACACACACATACACAGTAGAACTGTCATTGAGAAGGCCTCCAGAGCTTCTAGAAATGCCTTCCCCTTGGCAATTTTTGCTCTCTCCACAATGGGTGTCGGTTTTAGGCCTTGGTGCGGCAGAAGTGGCAAACCATTTCTGGTTATCTCTCCTCTGCCTTTCGCATCCGTCATCGTCGCCGCCGCTCAAGATCAAGTGTAGTATCTGATACGTCCCGTATTTGGGGACCAGTTGGGGGCTTTGCTTTCACCTATGTATGTCAAACATTGTATTGCATTCAATATGCAATCAATCAATGTGTCTTTACTGGTTGCAACAGGTGTGTTAAGATGTAGGCCTGTATTAGGCCTTTGTTACAGTGTTGCAAATATACTGTGCCATCTACAAAATTAGGCCCCGGCTGTCAGTACTGTTTAAATTGAAGTATCCAATGAGTAGCTCTGCCATATATACCACTTTTCTGACGGCATGAATTCTTTTGTGAAACATTGTCTCCCTCTTGTGGACCACCGAATTTTAAATGTGGTGTATTATATGTATTTAAAAAAAAAGGAAAAATGGTGTCTGTGCTGATTTTGACTATGCTTGTCTTGTCCATCTACACCTGTGTGAGTATTGTAATGCTTTGGACCAATCAGGTGCGCTGCCTGCAGTAGATAGAATCTGAGCACGGAACCTTCACGTGCAGTCACAATGAGCCTTTGGCCATTGTCTCCGGAACTCTCACGTGTCACAATGGGCTCTTGGCCTATAACAGGCAGTGAAAAATGGCCGCCGTCTTCAGTCTGCTGCTGGTGCAGCAGCAGACCACATGGCAGGGGGGGTCTGTGCCCAGCTTCAGGAGAGTTGGGAAGACAACTGCTCGCCTGTCTGTTTTTTGAATTTCCCACTCAGTTACTGCACACTTTAGAGCAAAAGGGGGATGGAGGGTGTGTTAAAATAGGTGGAGATATGCAGATTCAAAACGCGTTGTGCACAGCTTGAACACACACACATACACAGTAGAACTGTCATTGAGAAGGCCTCCAGAGCTTCTAGAAATGCCTTCCCCTTGGCAATTTTTGCTCTCTCTCCACAATGGGTGTCGGTTTTAGGCCTTGGTGCGGCAGAAGTGGCAAACCATTTCTGGTTATCTCTCCTCTGCCTTTCGCATCCGTCGTCGTCGCCGCCGCTCAAGATCAAGTGTAGTATCTGATACGTCCCGTATTTGGGGACGAGTTGGGGGCTTTGCTTTCACCTATGTATATCAAACATTGTATTGCATTCAATATGCAATCAATCAATGTGTCTTTACTGGTTGCAACAGGTGTGTTAAGATGTAGGCCTGTATTAGGCCTTTGTTACAGTGTTGCAAATATACTGTGCCATCTACAAAATTAGGCCCCGGCTGTCAGTACTGTTTAAATTGAAGTATCCAATGAGTAGCTCTGCCATATATACCACTTTTCTGACTGCATGAATTCTTTTGTGAAACATTGTCTCCCTCTTGTGGACCACCGAATTTTAAATGTGGTGTATTATATGTATTTAAAAAAAAAGGAAAAATGGTGTCTGTGCTGATTTTGACTATGCTTGTCTTGTCCATCTACACCTGTGTGAGTATTGTAATGCTTTGGACCAATCAGGTGCGCTGCCTGCAGTAGATAGAATCTGAGCACGGAACCTTCACGTGCAGTCACAATGAGCCTTTGGCCATTGTCTCCGGAACTCTCACGTGTCACAATGGGCTCTTGGCCTATAACAGGCAGTGAAAAATGGCCGCCGTCTTCAGTCTGCTGCTGGTGCAGCAGCAGACCACATGGCAGGGGGGGTCTGTGCCCAGCTTCAGGAGAGTTGGGAAGACAACTGCTCGCCTGTCTGTTTTTTGAATTTCCCACTCAGTTACTGCACACTTTAGAGCAAAAGGGGGATGGAGGGTGTGTTAAAATAGGTGGAGATATGCAGATTCAAAACGCGTTGTGCACAGCTTGAACACACACACATACACAGTAGAACTGTCATTGAGAAGGCCTCCAGAGCTTCTAGAAATGCCTTCCCCTTGGCAATTTTTGCTCTCTCCACAATGGGTGTCGGTTTTAGGCCTTGGTGCGGCAGAAGTGGCAAACCATTTCTGGTTATCTCTCCTCTGCCTTTCGCATCCGTCATCGTCGCCGCCGCTCAAGATCAAGTGTAGTATCTGATACGTCCCGTATTTGGGGACCAGTTGGGGGCTTTGCTTTCACCTATGTATGTCAAACATTGTATTGCATTCAATATGCAATCAATCAATGTGTCTTTACTGGTTGCAACAGGTGTGTTAAGATGTAGGCCTGTATTAGGCCTTTGTTACAGTGTTGCAAATATACTGTGCCATCTACAAAATTAGGCCCCGGCTGTCAGTACTGTTTAAATTGAAGTATCCAATGAGTAGCTCTGCCATATATACCACTTTTCTGACGGCATGAATTCTTTTGTGAAACATTGTCTCCCTCTTGTGGACCACCGAATTTTAAATGTGGTGTATTATATGTATTTAAAAAAAAAGGAAAAATGGTGTCTGTGCTGATTTTGACTATGCTTGTCTTGTCCATCTACACCTGTGTGAGTATTGTAATGCTTTGGACCAATCAGGTGCGCTGCCTGCAGTAGATAGAATCTGAGCACGGAACCTTCACGTGCAGTCACAATGAGCCTTTGGCCATTGTCTCCGGAACTCTCACGTGTCACAATGGGCTCTTGGCCTATAACAGGCAGTGAAAAATGGCCGCCGTCTTCAGTCTGCTGCTGGTGCAGCAGCAGACCACATGGCAGGGGGGGTCTGTGCCCAGCTTCAGGAGAGTTGGGAAGACAACTGCTCGCCTGTCTGTTTTTTGAATTTCCCACTCAGTTACTGCACACTTTAGAGCAAAAGGGGGATGGAGGGTGTGTTAAAATAGGTGGAGATATGCAGATTCAAAACGCGTTGTGCACAGCTTGAACACACACACATACACAGTAGAACTGTCATTGAGAAGGCCTCCAGAGCTTCTAGAAATGCCTTCCCCTTGGCAATTTTTGCTCTCTCTCCACAATGGGTGTCGGTTTTAGGCCTTGGTGCGGCAGAAGTGGCAAACCATTTCTGGTTATCTCTCCTCTGCCTTTCGCATCCGTCGTCGTCGCCGCCGCTCAAGATCAAGTGTAGTATCTGATACGTCCCGTATTTGGGGACGAGTTGGGGGCTTTGCTTTCACCTATGTATATCAAACATTGTATTGCATTCAATATGCAATCAATCAATGTGTCTTTACTGGTTGCAACAGGTGTGTTAAGATGTAGGCCTGTATTAGGCCTTTGTTACAGTGTTGCAAATATACTGTGCCATCTACAAAATTAGGCCCCGGCTGTCAGTACTGTTTAAATTGAAGTATCCAATGAGTAGCTCTGCCATATATACCACTTTTCTGACTGCATGAATTCTTTTGTGAAACATTGTCTCCCTCTTGTGGACCACCGAATTTTAAATGTGGTGTATTATATGTATTTAAAAAAAAAGGAAAAATGGTGTCTGTGCTGATTTTGACTATGCTTGTCTTGTCCATCTACACCTGTGTGAGTATTGTAATGCTTTGGACCAATCAGGTGCGCTGCCTGCAGTAGATAGAATCTGAGCACGGAACCTTCACGTGCAGTCACAATGAGCCTTTGGCCATTGTCTCCGGAACTCTCACGTGTCACAATGGGCTCTTGGCCTATAACAGGCAGTGAAAAATGGCCGCCGTCTTCAGTCTGCTGCTGGTGCAGCAGCAGACCACATGGCAGGGGGGGTCTGTGCCCAGCTTCAGGAGAGTTGGGAAGACAACTGCTCGCCTGTCTGTTTTTTGAATTTCCCACTCAGTTACTGCACACTTTAGAGCAAAAGGGGGATGGAGGGTGTGTTAAAATAGGTGGAGATATGCAGATTCAAAACGCGTTGTGCACAGCTTGAACACACACACATACACAGTAGAACTGTAATTGAGAAGGCCTCCAGAGCTTCTAGAAATGCCTTCCCCTTGGCAATTTTTGCTCTCTCTCCACAATGGGTGTCGGTTTTAGGCCTTGGTGCGGCAGAAGTGGCAAACCATTTCTGGTTATCTCTTCTCTGCCTTTCGCAACCGTCGTCGTCGCCGCCGCTCAAGATCAAGTGTAGTATCTGATACGTCCCCTATTTGGGGACCAGTTGGGGGCTTTGCTTTCACCTATGTATGTCAAACATTGTATTGCATTCAATATGCAATCAATCAATGTGTCTTTACTGGTTGCAACAGGTGTGTTAAGATGTAGGCCTGTATTAGGCCTTTGTTACAGTGTTGCAAATATACTGTGCCATCTACAAAATTAGGCCCCGGCTGTCAGTACTGTTTAAATTGAAGTATCCAATGAGTAGCTCTGCCATATATACCACTTTTCTGACTGCATGAATTCTTTTGTGAAACATTGTCTCCCTCTTGTGGACCACCGAATTTTAAATGTGGTGTATTATATGTATTTAAAAAAAAAGGAAAAATGGTGTCTGTGCTGATTTTGACTATGCTTGTCTTGTCCATCTACACCTGTGTGAGTATTGTAATGCTTTGGACCAATCAGGTGCGCTGCCTGCAGTAGATAGAATCTGAGCACGGAACCTTCACGTGCAGTCACAATGAGCCTTTGGCCATTGTCTCCGGAACTCTCACTTGTCACAATGGGCTCTTGGCCTATAACAGGCAGTGAAAAATGGCCGCCGTCTTCAGTCTGCTGCTGGTGCAGCAGCAGACCACATGGCAGGGGGGGTCTGTGCCCAGCTTCAGGAGAGTTGGGAAGACAACTGCTCGCCTGTCTGTTTTTTGAATTTCCCACTCAGTTACTGCACACTTTAGAGCAAAAGGGGGATGGAGGGTGTGTTAAAATAGGTGGAGATATGCAGATTCAAAACGCGTTGTGCACAGCTTGAACACACACACATACACAGTAGAACTGTCATTGAGAAGGCCTCCAGAGCTTCTAGAAATGCCTTCCCCTTGGCAATTTTTGCTCTCTCCACAATGGGTGTCGGTTTTAGGCCTTGGTGCGGCAGAAGTGGCAAACCATTTCTGGTTATCTCTCCTCTGCCTTTCGCATCCGTCATCGTCGCCGCCGCTCAAGATCAAGTGTAGTATCTGATACGTCCCGTATTTGGGGACCAGTTGGGGGCTTTGCTTTCACCTATGTATGTCAAACATTGTATTGCATTCAATATGCAATCAATCAATGTGTCTTTACTGGTTGCAACAGGTGTGTTAAGATGTAGGCCTGTATTAGGCCTTTGTTACAGTGTTGCAAATATACTGTGCCATCTACAAAATTAGGCCCCGGCTGTCAGTACTGTTTAAATTGAAGTATCCAATGAGTAGCTCTGCCATATATACCACTTTTCTGACGGCATGAATTCTTTTGTGAAACATTGTCTCCCTCTTGTGGACCACCGAATTTTAAATGTGGTGTATTATATGTATTTAAAAAAAAAGGAAAAATGGTGTCTGTGCTGATTTTGACTATGCTTGTCTTGTCCATCTACACCTGTGTGAGTATTGTAATGCTTTGGACCAATCAGGTGCGCTGCCTGCAGTAGATAGAATCTGAGCACGGAACCTTCACGTGCAGTCACAATGAGCCTTTGGCCATTGTCTCCGGAACTCTCACGTGTCACAATGGGCTCTTGGCCTATAACAGGCAGTGAAAAATGGCCGCCGTCTTCAGTCTGCTGCTGGTGCAGCAGCAGACCACATGGCAGGGGGGGTCTGTGCCCAGCTTCAGGAGAGTTGGGAAGACAACTGCTCGCCTGTCTGTTTTTTGAATTTCCCACTCAGTTACTGCACACTTTAGAGCAAAAGGGGGATGGAGGGTGTGTTAAAATAGGTGGAGATATGCAGATTCAAAACGCGTTGTGCACAGCTTGAACACACACACATACACAGTAGAACTGTCATTGAGAAGGCCTCCAGAGCTTCTAGAAATGCCTTCCCCTTGGCAATTTTTGCTCTCTCTCCACAATGGGTGTCGGTTTTAGGCCTTGGTGCGGCAGAAGTGGCAAACCATTTCTGGTTATCTCTCCTCTGCCTTTCGCATCCGTCGTCGTCGCCGCCGCTCAAGATCAAGTGTAGTATCTGATACGTCCCGTATTTGGGGACGAGTTGGGGGCTTTGCTTTCACCTATGTATATCAAACATTGTATTGCATTCAATATGCAATCAATCAATGTGTCTTTACTGGTTGCAACAGGTGTGTTAAGATGTAGGCCTGTATTAGGCCTTTGTTACAGTGTTGCAAATATACTGTGCCATCTACAAAATTAGGCCCCGGCTGTCAGTACTGTTTAAATTGAAGTATCCAATGAGTAGCTCTGCCATATATACCACTTTTCTGACTGCATGAATTCTTTTGTGAAACATTGTCTCCCTCTTGTGGACCACCGAATTTTAAATGTGGTGTATTATATGTATTTAAAAAAAAAGGAAAAATGGTGTCTGTGCTGATTTTGACTATGCTTGTCTTGTCCATCTACACCTGTGTGAGTATTGTAATGCTTTGGACCAATCAGGTGCGCTGCCTGCAGTAGATAGAATCTGAGCACGGAACCTTCACGTGCAGTCACAATGAGCCTTTGGCCATTGTCTCCGGAACTCTCACGTGTCACAATGGGCTCTTGGCCTATAACAGGCAGTGAAAAATGGCCGCCGTCTTCAGTCTGCTGCTGGTGCAGCAGCAGACCACATGGCAGGGGGGGTCTGTGCCCAGCTTCAGGAGAGTTGGGAAGACAACTGCTCGCCTGTCTGTTTTTTGAATTTCCCACTCAGTTACTGCACACTTTAGAGCAAAAGGGGGATGGAGGGTGTGTTAAAATAGGTGGAGATATGCAGATTCAAAACGCGTTGTGCACAGCTTGAACACACACACATACACAGTAGAACTGTAATTGAGAAGGCCTCCAGAGCTTCTAGAAATGCCTTCCCCTTGGCAATTTTTGCTCTCTCTCCACAATGGGTGTCGGTTTTAGGCCTTGGTGCGGCAGAAGTGGCAAACCATTTCTGGTTATCTCTTCTCTGCCTTTCGCAACCGTCGTCGTCGCCGCCGCTCAAGATCAAGTGTAGTATCTGATACGTCCCCTATTTGGGGACCAGTTGGGGGCTTTGCTTTCACCTATGTATGTCAAACATTGTATTGCATTCAATATGCAATCAATCAATGTGTCTTTACTGGTTGCAACAGGTGTGTTAAGATGTAGGCCTGTATTAGGCCTTTGTTACAGTGTTGCAAATATACTGTGCCATCTACAAAATTAGGCCCCGGCTGTCAGTACTGTTTAAATTGAAGTATCCAATGAGTAGCTCTGCCATATATACCACTTTTCTGACTGCATGAATTCTTTTGTGAAACATTGTCTCCCTCTTGTGGACCACCGAATTTTAAATGTGGTGTATTATATGTATTTAAAAAAAAAGGAAAAATGGTGTCTGTGCTGATTTTGACTATGCTTGTCTTGTCCATCTACACCTGTGTGAGTATTGTAATGCTTTGGACCAATCAGGTGCGCTGCCTGCAGTAGATAGAATCTGAGCACGGAACCTTCACGTGCAGTCACAATGAGCCTTTGGCCATTGTCTCCGGAACTCTCACGTGTCACAATGGGCTCTTGGCCTATAACAGGCAGTGAAAAATGGCCGCCGTCTTCAGTCTGCTGCTGGTGCAGCAGCAGACCACATGGCAGGGGGGGTCTGTGCCCAGCTTCAGGAGAGTTGGGAAGACAACTGCTCGCCTGTCTGTTTTTTGAATTTCCCACTCAGTTACTGCACACTTTAGAGCAAAAGGGGGATGGAGGGTGTGTTAAAATAGGTGGAGATATGCAGATTCAAAACGCGTTGTGCACAGCTTGAACACACACACATACACAGTAGAACTGTCATTGAGAAGGCCTCCAGAGCTTCTAGAAATGCCTTCCCCTTGGCAATTTTTGCTCTCTCCACAATGGGTGTCGGTTTTAGGCCTTGGTGCGGCAGAAGTGGCAAACCATTTCTGGTTATCTCTCCTCTGCCTTTCGCATCCGTCATCGTCGCCGCCGCTCAAGATCAAGTGTAGTATCTGATACGTCCCGTATTTGGGGACCAGTTGGGGGCTTTGCTTTCACCTATGTATGTCAAACATTGTATTGCATTCAATATGCAATCAATCAATGTGTCTTTACTGGTTGCAACAGGTGTGTTAAGATGTAGGCCTGTATTAGGCCTTTGTTACAGTGTTGCAAATATACTGTGCCATCTACAAAATTAGGCCCCGGCTGTCAGTACTGTTTAAATTGAAGTATCCAATGAGTAGCTCTGCCATATATACCACTTTTCTGACGGCATGAATTCTTTTGTGAAACATTGTCTCCCTCTTGTGGACCACCGAATTTTAAATGTGGTGTATTATATGTATTTAAAAAAAAAGGAAAAATGGTGTCTGTGCTGATTTTGACTATGCTTGTCTTGTCCATCTACACCTGTGTGAGTATTGTAATGCTTTGGACCAATCAGGTGCGCTGCCTGCAGTAGATAGAATCTGAGCACGGAACCTTCACGTGCAGTCACAATGAGCCTTTGGCCATTGTCTCCGGAACTCTCACGTGTCACAATGGGCTCTTGGCCTATAACAGGCAGTGAAAAATGGCCGCCGTCTTCAGTCTGCTGCTGGTGCAGCAGCAGACCACATGGCAGGGGGGGTCTGTGCCCAGCTTCAGGAGAGTTGGGAAGACAACTGCTCGCCTGTCTGTTTTTTGAATTTCCCACTCAGTTACTGCACACTTTAGAGCAAAAGGGGGATGGAGGGTGTGTTAAAATAGGTGGAGATATGCAGATTCAAAACGCGTTGTGCACAGCTTGAACACACACACATACACAGTAGAACTGTCATTGAGAAGGCCTCCAGAGCTTCTAGAAATGCCTTCCCCTTGGCAATTTTTGCTCTCTCTCCACAATGGGTGTCGGTTTTAGGCCTTGGTGCGGCAGAAGTGGCAAACCATTTCTGGTTATCTCTTCTCTGCCTTTCGCAACCGTCGTCGTCGCCACCGCTCAAGATCAAGTGTAGTATCTGATACGTCCCCTATTTGGGGACCAGTTGGGGGCTTTGCTTTCACCTATGTATGTCAAACATTGTATTGCATTCAATATGCAATCAATCAATGTGTCTTTACTGGTTGCAACAGGTGTGTTAAGATGTAGGCCTGTATTAGGCCTTTGTTACAGTGTTGCAAATATACTGTGCCATCTACAAAATTAGGCCCCGGCTGTCAGTACTGTTTAAATTGAAGTATCCAATGAGTAGCTCTGCCATATATACCACTTTTCTGACGGCATGAATTCTTTTGTGAAACATTGTCTCCCTCTTGTGGACCACCGAATTTTAAATGTGGTGTATTATATGTATTTAAAAAAAAAGGAAAAATGGTGTCTGTGCTGATTTTGACTATGCTTGTCTTGTCCATCTACACCTGTGTGAGTATTGTAATGCTTTGGACCAATCAGGTGCGCTGCCTGCAGTAGATAGAATCTGAGCACGGAACCTTCAGGTGCAGTCACAATGAGCCTTTGGCCATTGTCTCCGGAACTCTCACGTGTCACAATGGGCTCTTGGCCTATAACAGGCAGTGAAAAATGGCCGCCGTCTTCAGTCTGCTGCTGGTGCAGCAGCAGACCACATGGCAGGGGGGGTCTGTGCCCAGCTTCAGGAGAGTTGGGAAGACAACTGCTCGCCTGTCTGTTTTTTGAATTTCCCACTCAGTTACTGCACACTTTAGAGCAAAAGGGGGATGGAGGGTGTGTTAAAATAGGTGGAGATATGCAGATTCAAAACGCGTTGTGCACAGCTTGAACACACACACATACACAGTAGAACTGTCATTGAGAAGGCCTCCAGAGCTTCTAGAAATGCCTTCCCCTTGGCAATTTTTGCTCTCTCCACAATGGGTGTCGGTTTTAGGCCTTGGTGCGGCAGAAGTGGCAAACCATTTCTGGTTATCTCTCCTCTGCCTTTCGCATCCGTCATCGTCGCCGCCGCTCAAGATCAAGTGTAGTATCTGATACGTCCCGTATTTGGGGACCAGTTGGGGGCTTTGCTTTCACCTATGTATGTCAAACATTGTATTGCATTCAATATGCAATCAATCAATGTGTCTTTACTGGTTGCAACAGGTGTGTTAAGATGTAGGCCTGTATTAGGCCTTTGTTACAGTGTTGCAAATATACTGTGCCATCTACAAAATTAGGCCCCGGCTGTCAGTACTGTTTAAATTGAAGTATCCAATGAGTAGCTCTGCCATATATACCACTTTTCTGACGGCATGAATTCTTTTGTGAAACATTGTCTCCCTCTTGTGGACCACCGAATTTTAAATGTGGTGTATTATATGTATTTAAAAAAAAAGGAAAAATGGTGTCTGTGCTGATTTTGACTATGCTTGTCTTGTCCATCTACACCTGTGTGAGTATTGTAATGCTTTGGACCAATCAGGTGCGCTGCCTGCAGTAGATAGAATCTGAGCACGGAACCTTCACGTGCAGTCACAATGAGCCTTTGGCCATTGTCTCCGGAACTCTCACGTGTCACAATGGGCTCTTGGCCTATAACAGGCAGTGAAAAATGGCCGCCGTCTTCAGTCTGCTGCTGGTGCAGCAGCAGACCACATGGCAGGGGGGGTCTGTGCCCAGCTTCAGGAGAGTTGGGAAGACAACTGCTCGCCTGTCTGTTTTTTGAATTTCCCACTCAGTTACTGCACACTTTAGAGCAAAAGGGGGATGGAGGGTGTGTTAAAATAGGTGGAGATATGCAGATTCAAAACGCGTTGTGCACAGCTTGAACACACACACATACACAGTAGAACTGTCATTGAGAAGGCCTCCAGAGCTTCTAGAAATGCCTTCCCCTTGGCAATTTTTGCTCTCTCTCCACAATGGGTGTCGGTTTTAGGCCTTGGTGCGGCAGAAGTGGCAAACCATTTCTGGTTATCTCTTCTCTGCCTTTCGCAACCGTCGTCGTCGCCGCCGCTCAAGATCAAGTGTAGTATCTGATACGTCCCCTATTTGGGGACCAGTTGGGGGCTTTGCTTTCACCTATGTATGTCAAACATTGTATTGCATTCAATATGCAATCAATCAATGTGTCTTTACTGGTTGCAACAGGTGTGTTAAGATGTAGGCCTGTATTAGGCCTTTGTTACAGTGTTGCAAATATACTGTGCCATCTACAAAATTAGGCCCCGGCTGTCAGTACTGTTTAAATTGAAGTATCCAATGAGTAGCTCTGCCATATATACCACTTTTCTGACGGCATGAATTCTTTTGTGAAACATTGTCTCCCTCTTGTGGACCACCGAATTTTAAATGTGGTGTATTATATGTATTTAAAAAAAAAGGAAAAATGGTGTCTGTGCTGATTTTGACTATGCTTGTCTTGTCCATCTACACCTGTGTGAGTATTGTAATGCTTTGGACCAATCAGGTGCGCTGCCTGCAGTAGATAGAATCTGAGCACGGAACCTTCAGGTGCAGTCACAATGAGCCTTTGGCCATTGTCTCCGGAACTCTCACGTGTCACAATGGGCTCTTGGCCTATAACAGGCAGTGAAAAATGGCCGCCGTCTTCAGTCTGCTGCTGGTGCAGCAGCAGACCACATGGCAGGGGGGGTCTGTGCCCAGCTTCAGGAGAGTTGGGAAGACAACTGCTCGCCTGTCTGTTTTTTGAATTTCCCACTCAGTTACTGCACACTTTAGAGCAAAAGGGGGATGGAGGGTGTGTTAAAATAGGTGGAGATATGCAGATTCAAAACGCGTTGTGCACAGCTTGAACACACACACATACACAGTAGAACTGTCATTGAGAAGGCCTCCAGAGCTTCTAGAAATGCCTTCCCCTTGGCAATTTTTGCTCTCTCCACAATGGGTGTCGGTTTTAGGCCTTGGTGCGGCAGAAGTGGCAAACCATTTCTGGTTATCTCTCCTCTGCCTTTCGCATCCGTCATCGTCGCCGCCGCTCAAGATCAAGTGTAGTATCTGATACGTCCCCTATTTGGGGACCAGTTGGGGGCTTTGCTTTCACCTATGTATGTCAAACATTGTATTGCATTCAATATGCAATCAATCAATGTGTCTTTACTGGTTGCAACAGGTGTGTTAAGATGTAGGCCTGTATTAGGCCTTTGTTACAGTGTTGCAAATATACTGTGCCATCTACAAAATTAGGCCCCGGCTGTCAGTACTGTTTAAATTGAAGTATCCAATGAGTAGCTCTGCCATATATACCACTTTTCTGACTGCATGAATTCTTTTGTGAAACATTGTCTCCCTCTTGTGGACCACCGAATTTTAAATGTGGTGTATTATATGTATTTAAAAAAAAAGGAAAAATGGTGTCTGTGCTGATTTTGACTATGCTTGTCTTGTCCATCTACACCTGTGTGAGTATTGTAATGCTTTGGACCAATCAGGTGCGCTGCCTGCAGTAGATAGAATCTGAGCACGGAACCTTCACGTGCAGTCACAATGAGCCTTTGGCCATTGTCTCCGGAACTCTCACGTGTCACAATGGGCTCTTGGCCTATAACAGGCAGTGAAAAATGGCCGCCGTCTTCAGTCTGCTGCTGGTGCAGCAGCAGACCACATGGCAGGGGGGGTCTGTGCCCAGCTTCAGGAGAGTTGGGAAGACAACTGCTCGCCTGTCTGTTTTTTGAATTTCCCACTCAGTTACTGCACACTTTAGAGCAAAAGGGGGATGGAGGGTGTGTTAAAATAGGTGGAGATATGCAGATTCAAAACGCGTTGTGCACAGCTTGAACACACACACATACACAGTAGAACTGTCATTGAGAAGGCCTCCAGAGCTTCTAGAAATGCCTTCCCCTTGGCAATTTTTGCTCTCTCCACAATGGGTGTCGGTTTTAGGCCTTGGTGCGGCAGAAGTGGCAAACCATTTCTGGTTATCTCTCCTCTGCCTTTCGCATCCGTCATCGTCGCCGCCGCTCAAGATCAAGTGTAGTATCTGATACGTCCCGTATTTGGGGACCAGTTGGGGGCTTTGCTTTCACCTATGTATGTCAAACATTGTATTGCATTCAATATGCAATCAATCAATGTGTCTTTACTGGTTGCAACAGGTGTGTTAAGATGTAGGCCTGTATTAGGCCTTTGTTACAGTGTTGCAAATATACTGTGCCATCTACAAAATTAGGCCCCGGCTGTCAGTACTGTTTAAATTGAAGTATCCAATGAGTAGCTCTGCCATATATACCACTTTTCTGACGGCATGAATTCTTTTGTGAAACATTGTCTCCCTCTTGTGGACCACCGAATTTTAAATGTGGTGTATTATATGTATTTAAAAAAAAAGGAAAAATGGTGTCTGTGCTGATTTTGACTATGCTTGTCTTGTCCATCTACACCTGTGTGAGTATTGTAATGCTTTGGACCAATCAGGTGCGCTGCCTGCAGTAGATAGAATCTGAGCACGGAACCTTCAGGTGCAGTCACAATGAGCCTTTGGCCATTGTCTCCGGAACTCTCACGTGTCACAATGGGCTCTTGGCCTATAACAGGCAGTGAAAAATGGCCGCCGTCTTCAGTCTGCTGCTGGTGCAGCAGCAGACCACATGGCAGGGGGGGTCTGTGCCCAGCTTCAGGAGAGTTGGGAAGACAACTGCTCGCCTGTCTGTTTTTTGAATTTCCCACTCAGTTACTGCACACTTTAGAGCAAAAGGGGGATGGAGGGTGTGTTAAAATAGGTGGAGATATGCAGATTCAAAACGCGTTGTGCACAGCTTGAACACACACACATACACAGTAGAACTGTCATTGAGAAGGCCTCCAGAGCTTCTAGAAATGCCTTCCCCTTGGCAATTTTTGCTCTCTCCACAATGGGTGTCGGTTTTAGGCCTTGGTGCGGCAGAAGTGGCAAACCATTTCTGGTTATCTCTCCTCTGCCTTTCGCATCCGTCATCGTCGCCGCCGCTCAAGATCAAGTGTAGTATCTGATACGTCCCCTATTTGGGGACCAGTTGGGGGCTTTGCTTTCACCTATGTATGTCAAACATTGTATTGCATTCAATATGCAATCAATCAATGTGTCTTTACTGGTTGCAACAGGTGTGTTAAGATGTAGGCCTGTATTAGGCCTTTGTTACAGTGTTGCAAATATACTGTGCCATCTACAAAATTAGGCCCCGGCTGTCAGTACTGTTTAAATTGAAGTATCCAATGAGTAGCTCTGCCATATATACCACTTTTCTGACTGCATGAATTCTTTTGTGAAACATTGTCTCCCTCTTGTGGACCACCGAATTTTAAATGTGGTGTATTATATGTATTTAAAAAAAAAGGAAAAATGGTGTCTGTGCTGATTTTGACTATGCTTGTCTTGTCCATCTACACCTGTGTGAGTATTGTAATGCTTTGGACCAATCAGGTGCGCTGCCTGCAGTAGATAGAATCTGAGCACGGAACCTTCACGTGCAGTCACAATGAGCCTTTGGCCATTGTCTCCGGAACTCTCACGTGTCACAATGGGCTCTTGGCCTATAACAGGCAGTGAAAAATGGCCGCCGTCTTCAGTCTGCTGCTGGTGCAGCAGCAGACCACATGGCAGGGGGGGTCTGTGCCCAGCTTCAGGAGAGTTGGGAAGACAACTGCTCGCCTGTCTGTTTTTTGAATTTCCCACTCAGTTACTGCACACTTTAGAGCAAAAGGGGGATGGAGGGTGTGTTAAAATAGGTGGAGATATGCAGATTCAAAACGCGTTGTGCACAGCTTGAACACACACACATACACAGTAGAACTGTCATTGAGAAGGCCTCCAGAGCTTCTAGAAATGCCTTCCCCTTGGCAATTTTTGCTCTCTCCACAATGGGTGTCGGTTTTAGGCCTTGGTGCGGCAGAAGTGGCAAACCATTTCTGGTTATCTCTCCTCTGCCTTTCGCATCCGTCATCGTCGCCGCCGCTCAAGATCAAGTGTAGTATCTGATACGTCCCGTATTTGGGGACCAGTTGGGGGCTTTGCTTTCACCTATGTATGTCAAACATTGTATTGCATTCAATATGCAATCAATCAATGTGTCTTTACTGGTTGCAACAGGTGTGTTAAGATGTAGGCCTGTATTAGGCCTTTGTTACAGTGTTGCAAATATACTGTGCCATCTACAAAATTAGGCCCCGGCTGTCAGTACTGTTTAAATTGAAGTATCCAATGAGTAGCTCTGCCATATATACCACTTTTCTGACGGCATGAATTCTTTTGTGAAACATTGTCTCCCTCTTGTGGACCACCGAATTTTAAATGTGGTGTATTATATGTATTTAAAAAAAAAGGAAAAATGGTGTCTGTGCTGATTTTGACTATGCTTGTCTTGTCCATCTACACCTGTGTGAGTATTGTAATGCTTTGGACCAATCAGGTGCGCTGCCTGCAGTAGATAGAATCTGAGCACGGAACCTTCACGTGCAGTCACAATGAGCCTTTGGCCATTGTCTCCGGAACTCTCACGTGTCACAATGGGCTCTTGGCCTATAACAGGCAGTGAAAAATGGCCGCCGTCTTCAGTCTGCTGCTGGTGCAGCAGCAGACCACATGGCAGGGGGGGTCTGTGCCCAGCTTCAGGAGAGTTGGGAAGACAACTGCTCGCCTGTCTGTTTTTTGAATTTCCCACTCAGTTACTGCACACTTTAGAGCAAAAGGGGGATGGAGGGTGTGTTAAAATAGGTGGAGATATGCAGATTCAAAACGCGTTGTGCACAGCTTGAACACACACACATACACAGTAGAACTGTCATTGAGAAGGCCTCCAGAGCTTCTAGAAATGCCTTCCCCTTGGCAATTTTTGCTCTCTCTCCACAATGGGTGTCGGTTTTAGGCCTTGGTGCGGCAGAAGTGGCAAACCATTTCTGGTTATCTCTTCTCTGCCTTTCGCAACCGTCGTCGTCGCCGCCGCTCAAGATCAAGTGTAGTATCTGATACGTCCCCTATTTGGGGACCAGTTGGGGGCTTTGCTTTCACCTATGTATGTCAAACATTGTATTGCATTCAATATGCAATCAATCAATGTGTCTTTACTGGTTGCAACAGGTGTGTTAAGATGTAGGCCTGTATTAGGCCTTTGTTACAGTGTTGCAAATATACTGTGCCATCTACAAAATTAGGCCCCGGCTGTCAGTACTGTTTAAATTGAAGTATCCAATGAGTAGCTCTGCCATATATACCACTTTTCTGACGGCATGAATTCTTTTGTGAAACATTGTCTCCCTCTTGTGGACCACCGAATTTTAAATGTGGTGTATTATATGTATTTAAAAAAAAAGGAAAAATGGTGTCTGTGCTGATTTTGACTATGCTTGTCTTGTCCATCTACACCTGTGTGAGTATTGTAATGCTTTGGACCAATCAGGTGCGCTGCCTGCAGTAGATAGAATCTGAGCACGGAACCTTCAGGTGCAGTCACAATGAGCCTTTGGCCATTGTCTCCGGAACTCTCACGTGTCACAATGGGCTCTTGGCCTATAACAGGCAGTGAAAAATGGCCGCCGTCTTCAGTCTGCTGCTGGTGCAGCAGCAGACCACATGGCAGGGGGGGTCTGTGCCCAGCTTCAGGAGAGTTGGGAAGACAACTGCTCGCCTGTCTGTTTTTTGAATTTCCCACTCAGTTACTGCACACTTTAGAGCAAAAGGGGGATGGAGGGTGTGTTAAAATAGGTGGAGATATGCAGATTCAAAACGCGTTGTGCACAGCTTGAACACACACACATACACAGTAGAACTGTCATTGAGAAGGCCTCCAGAGCTTCTAGAAATGCCTTCCCCTTGGCAATTTTTGCTCTCTCCACAATGGGTGTCGGTTTTAGGCCTTGGTGCGGCAGAAGTGGCAAACCATTTCTGGTTATCTCTCCTCTGCCTTTCGCATCCGTCATCGTCGCCGCCGCTCAAGATCAAGTGTAGTATCTGATACGTCCCGTATTTGGGGACCAGTTGGGGGCTTTGCTTTCACCTATGTATGTCAAACATTGTATTGCATTCAATATGCAATCAATCAATGTGTCTTTACTGGTTGCAACAGGTGTGTTAAGATGTAGGCCTGTATTAGGCCTTTGTTACAGTGTTGCAAATATACTGTGCCATCTACAAAATTAGGCCCCGGCTGTCAGTACTGTTTAAATTGAAGTATCCAATGAGTAGCTCTGCCATATATACCACTTTTCTGACGGCATGAATTCTTTTGTGAAACATTGTCTCCCTCTTGTGGACCACCGAATTTTAAATGTGGTGTATTATATGTATTTAAAAAAAAAGGAAAAATGGTGTCTGTGCTGATTTTGACTATGCTTGTCTTGTCCATCTACACCTGTGTGAGTATTGTAATGCTTTGGACCAATCAGGTGCGCTGCCTGCAGTAGATAGAATCTGAGCACGGAACCTTCACGTGCAGTCACAATGAGCCTTTGGCCATTGTCTCCGGAACTCTCACGTGTCACAATGGGCTCTTGGCCTATAACAGGCAGTGAAAAATGGCCGCCGTCTTCAGTCTGCTGCTGGTGCAGCAGCAGACCACATGGCAGGGGGGGTCTGTGCCCAGCTTCAGGAGAGTTGGGAAGACAACTGCTCGCCTGTCTGTTTTTTGAATTTCCCACTCAGTTACTGCACACTTTAGAGCAAAAGGGGGATGGAGGGTGTGTTAAAATAGGTGGAGATATGCAGATTCAAAACGCGTTGTGCACAGCTTGAACACACACACATACAGAGTAGAACTGTCATTGAGAAGGCCTCCAGAGCTTCTAGAAATGCCTTCCCCTTGGCAATTTTTGCTCTCTCTCCACAATGGGTGTCGGTTTTAGGCCTTGGTGCGGCAGAAGTGGCAAACCATTTCTGGTTATCTCTTCTCTGCCTTTCGCAACCGTCGTCGTCGCCGCCGCTCAAGATCAAGTGTAGTATCTGATACGTCCCCTATTTGGGGACCAGTTGGGGGCTTTGCTTTCACCTATGTATGTCAAACATTGTATTGCATTCAATATGCAATCAATCAATGTGTCTTTACTGGTTGCAACAGGTGTGTTAAGATGTAGGCCTGTATTAGGCCTTTGTTACAGTGTTGCAAATATACTGTGCCATCTACAAAATTAGGCCCCGGCTGTCAGTACTGTTTAAATTGAAGTATCCAATGAGTAGCTCTGCCATATATACCACTTTTCTGACGGCATGAATTCTTTTGTGAAACATTGTCTCCCTCTTGTGGACCACCGAATTTTAAATGTGGTGTATTATATGTATTTAAAAAAAAAGGAAAAATGGTGTCTGTGCTGATTTTGACTATGCTTGTCTTGTCCATCTACACCTGTGTGAGTATTGTAATGCTTTGGACCAATCAGGTGCGCTGCCTGCAGTAGATAGAATCTGAGCACGGAACCTTCACGTGCAGTCACAATGAGCCTTTGGCCATTGTCTCCGGAACTCTCACGTGTCACAATGGGCTCTTGGCCTATAACAGGCAGTGAAAAATGGCCGCCGTCTTCAGTCTGCTGCTGGTGCAGCAGCAGACCACATGGCAGGGGGTGTCTGTGCCCAGCTTCAGGAGAGTTGGGAAGACAACTGCTCGCCTGTCTGTTTTTTGAATTTCCCACTCAGTTACTGCACACTTTAGAGCAAAAGGGGGATGGAGGGTGTGTTAAAATAGGTGGAGATATGCAGATTCAAAACGCGTTGTGCACAGCTTGAACACACACACATACACAGTAGAACTGTCATTGAGAAGGCCTCCAGAGCTTCTAGAAATGCCTTCCCCTTGGCAATTTTTGCTCTCTCTCCACAATGGGTGTCGGTTTTAGGCCTTGGTGCGGCAGAAGTGGCAAACCATTTCTGGTTATCTCTCCTCTGCCTTTCGCATCCGTCGTCGTCGCCGCCGCTCAAGATCAAGTGTAGTATCTGATACGTCCCGTATTTGGGGACGAGTTGGGGGCTTTGCTTTCACCTATGTATATCAAACATTGTATTGCATTCAATATGCAATCAATCAATGTGTCTTTACTGGTTGCAACAGGTGTGTTAAGATGTAGGCCTGTATTAGGCCTTTGTTACAGTGTTGCAAATATACTGTGCCATCTACAAAATTAGGCCCCGGCTGTCAGTACTGTTTAAATTGAAGTATCCAATGAGTAGCTCTGCCATATATACCACTTTTCTGACTGCATGAATTCTTTTGTGAAACATTGTCTCCCTCTTGTGGACCACCGAATTTTAAATGTGGTGTATTATATGTATTTAAAAAAAAAGGAAAAATGGTGTCTGTGCTGATTTTGACTATGCTTGTCTTGTCCATCTACACCTGTGTGAGTATTGTAATGCTTTGGACCAATCAGGTGCGCTGCCTGCAGTAGATAGAATCTGAGCACGGAACCTTCACGTGCAGTCACAATGAGCCTTTGGCCATTGTCTCCGGAACTCTCACGTGTCACAATGGGCTCTTGGCCTATAACAGGCAGTGAAAAATGGCCGCCGTCTTCAGTCTGCTGCTGGTGCAGCAGCAGACCACATGGCAGGGGGGGTCTGTGCCCAGCTTCAGGAGAGTTGGGAAGACAACTGCTCGCCTGTCTGTTTTTTGAATTTCCCACTCAGTTACTGCACACTTTAGAGCAAAAGGGGGATGGAGGGTGTGTTAAAATAGGTGGAGATATGCAGATTCAAAACGCGTTGTGCACAGCTTGAACACACACACATACACAGTAGAACTGTCATTGAGAAGGCCTCCAGAGCTTCTAGAAATGCCTTCCCCTTGGCAATTTTTGCTCTCTCTCCACAATGGGTGTCGGTTTTAGGCCTTGGTGCGGCAGAAGTGGCAAACCATTTCTGGTTATCTCTCCTCTGCCTTTCGCATCCGTCGTCGTCGCCGCCGCTCAAGATCAAGTGTAGTATCTGATACGTCCCGTATTTGGGGACGAGTTGGGGGCTTTGCTTTCACCTATGTATATCAAACATTGTATTGCATTCAATATGCAATCAATCAATGTGTCTTTACTGGTTGCAACAGGTGTGTTAAGATGTAGGCCTGTATTAGGCCTTTGTTACAGTGTTGCAAATATACTGTGCCATCTACAAAATTAGGCCCCGGCTGTCAGTACTGTTTAAATTGAAGTATCCAATGAGTAGCTCTGCCATATATACCACTTTTCTGACTGCATGAATTCTTTTGTGAAACATTGTCTCCCTCTTGTGGACCACCGAATTTTAAATGTGGTGTATTATATGTATTTAAAAAAAAAGGAAAAATGGTGTCTGTGCTGATTTTGACTATGCTTGTCTTGTCCATCTACACCTGTGTGAGTATTGTAATGCTTTGGACCAATCAGGTGCGCTGCCTGCAGTAGATAGAATCTGAGCACGGAACCTTCACGTGCAGTCACAATGAGCCTTTGGCCATTGTCTCCGGAACTCTCACGTGTCACAATGGGCTCTTGGCCTATAACAGGCAGTGAAAAATGGCCGCCGTCTTCAGTCTGCTGCTGGTGCAGCAGCAGACCACATGGCAGGGGGGGTCTGTGCCCAGCTTCAGGAGAGTTGGGAAGACAACTGCTCGCCTGTCTGTTTTTTGAATTTCCCACTCAGTTACTGCACACTTTAGAGCAAAAGGGGGATGGAGGGTGTGTTAAAATAGGTGGAGATATGCAGATTCAAAACGCGTTGTGCACAGCTTGAACACACACACATACACAGTAGAACTGTAATTGAGAAGGCCTCCAGAGCTTCTAGAAATGCCTTCCCCTTGGCAATTTTTGCTCTCTCTCCACAATGGGTGTCGGTTTTAGGCCTTGGTGCGGCAGAAGTGGCAAACCATTTCTGGTTATCTCTTCTCTGCCTTTCGCAACCGTCGTCGTCGCCGCCGCTCAAGATCAAGTGTAGTATCTGATACGTCCCCTATTTGGGGACCAGTTGGGGGCTTTGCTTTCACCTATGTATGTCAAACATTGTATTGCATTCAATATGCAATCAATCAATGTGTCTTTACTGGTTGCAACAGGTGTGTTAAGATGTAGGCCTGTATTAGGCCTTTGTTACAGTGTTGCAAATATACTGTGCCATCTACAAAATTAGGCCCCGGCTGTCAGTACTGTTTAAATTGAAGTATCCAATGAGTAGCTCTGCCATATATACCACTTTTCTGACTGCATGAATTCTTTTGTGAAACATTGTCTCCCTCTTGTGGACCACCGAATTTTAAATGTGGTGTATTATATGTATTTTAAAAAAAAGGAAAAATGGTGTCTGTGCTGATTTTGACTATGCTTGTCTTGTCCATCTACACCTGTGTGAGTATTGTAATGCTTTGGACCAATCAGGTGCGCTGCCTGCAGTAGATAGAATCTGAGCACGGAACCTTCACGTGCAGTCACAATGAGCCTTTGGCCATTGTCTCCGGAACTCTCACATGTCACAATGGGCTCTTGGCCTATAACAGGCAGTGAAAAATGGCCGCCGTCTTCAGTCTGCTGCTGGTGCAGCAGCAGACCACATGGCAGGGGGGGTCTGTGCCCAGCTTCAGGAGAGTTGGGAAGACAACTGCTCGCCTGTCTGTTTTTTGAATTTCCCACTCAGTTACTGCACACTTTAGAGCAAAAGGGGGATGGAGGGTGTGTTAAAATAGGTGGAGATATGCAGATTCAAAACGCGTTGTGCACAGCTTGAACACACACACATACACAGTAGAACTGTCATTGAGAAGGCCTCCAGAGCTTCTAGAAATGCCTTCCCCTTGGCAATTTTTGCTCTCTCCACAATGGGTGTCGGTTTTAGGCCTTGGTGCGGCAGAAGTGGCAAACCATTTCTGGTTATCTCTCCTCTGCCTTTCGCATCCGTCATCGTCGCCGCCGCTCAAGATCAAGTGTAGTATCTGATACGTCCCGTATTTGGGGACCAGTTGGGGGCTTTGCTTTCACCTATGTATGTCAAACATTGTATTGCATTCAATATGCAATCAATCAATGTGTCTTTACTGGTTGCAACAGGTGTGTTAAGATGTAGGCCTGTATTAGGCCTTTGTTACAGTGTTGCAAATATACTGTGCCATCTACAAAATTAGGCCCCGGCTGTCAGTACTGTTTAAATTGAAGTATCCAATGAGTAGCTCTGCCATATATACCACTTTTCTGACGGCATGAATTCTTTTGTGAAACATTGTCTCCCTCTTGTGGACCACCGAATTTTAAATGTGGTGTATTATATGTATTTAAAAAAAAAGGAAAAATGGTGTCTGTGCTGATTTTGACTATGCTTGTCTTGTCCATCTACACCTGTGTGAGTATTGTAATGCTTTGGACCAATCAGGTGCGCTGCCTGCAGTAGATAGAATCTGAGCACGGAACCTTCACGTGCAGTCACAATGAGCCTTTGGCCATTGTCTCCGGAACTCTCACGTGTCACAATGGGCTCTTGGCCTATAACAGGCAGTGAAAAATGGCCGCCGTCTTCAGTCTGCTGCTGGTGCAGCAGCAGACCACATGGCAGGGGGGGTCTGTGCCCAGCTTCAGGAGAGTTGGGAAGACAACTGCTCGCCTGTCTGTTTTTTGAATTTCCCACTCAGTTACTGCACACTTTAGAGCAAAAGGGGGATGGAGGGTGTGTTAAAATAGGTGGAGATATGCAGATTCAAAACGCGTTGTGCACAGCTTGAACACACACACATACACAGTAGAACTGTCATTGAGAAGGCCTCCAGAGCTTCTAGAAATGCCTTCCCCTTGGCAATTTTTGCTCTCTCTCCACAATGGGTGTCGGTTTTAGGCCTTGGTGCGGCAGAAGTGGCAAACCATTTCTGGTTATCTCTCCTCTGCCTTTCGCATCCGTCGTCGTCGCCGCCGCTCAAGATCAAGTGTAGTATCTGATACGTCCCCTATTTGGGGACCAGTTGGGGGCTTTGCTTTCACCTATGTATGTCAAACATTGTATTGCATTCAATATGCAATCAATCAATGTGTCTTTACTGGTTGCAACAGGTGTGTTAAGATGTAGGCCTGTATTAGGCCTTTGTTACAGTGTTGCAAATATACTGTGCCATCTACAAAATTAGGCCCCGGCTGTCAGTACTGTTTAAATTGAAGTATCCAATGAGTAGCTCTGCCATATATACCACTTTTCTGACGGCATGAATTCTTTTGTGAAACATTGTCTCCCTCTTGTGGACCACCGAATTTTAAATGTGGTGTATTATATGTATTTAAAAAAAAAGGAAAAATGGTGTCTGTGCTGATTTTGACTATGCTTGTCTTGTCCATCTACACCTGTGTGAGTATTGTAATGCTTTGGACCAATCAGGTGCGCTGCCTGCAGTAGATAGAATCTGAGCACGGAACCTTCAGGTGCAGTCACAATGAGCCTTTGGCCATTGTCTCCGGAACTCTCACGTGTCACAATGGGCTCTTGGCCTATAACAGGCAGTGAAAAATGGCCGCCGTCTTCAGTCTGCTGCTGGTGCAGCAGCAGACCACATGGCAGGGGGGGTCTGTGCCCAGCTTCAGGAGAGTTGGGAAGACAACTGCTCGCCTGTCTGTTTTTTGAATTTCCCACTCAGTTACTGCACACTTTAGAGCAAAAGGGGGATGGAGGGTGTGTTAAAATAGGTGGAGATATGCAGATTCAAAACGCGTTGTGCACAGCTTGAACACACACACATACACAGTAGAACTGTCATTGAGAAGGCCTCCAGAGCTTCTAGAAATGCCTTCCCCTTGGCAATTTTTGCTCTCTCCACAATGGGTGTCGGTTTTAGGCCTTGGTGCGGCAGAAGTGGCAAACCATTTCTGGTTATCTCTCCTCTGCCTTTCGCATCCGTCATCGTCGCCGCCGCTCAAGATCAAGTGTAGTATCTGATACGTCCCCTATTTGGGGACCAGTTGGGGGCTTTGCTTTCACCTATGTATGTCAAACATTGTATTGCATTCAATATGCAATCAATCAATGTGTCTTTACTGGTTGCAACAGGTGTGTTAAGATGTAGGCCTGTATTAGGCCTTTGTTACAGTGTTGCAAATATACTGTGCCATCTACAAAATTAGGCCCCGGCTGTCAGTACTGTTTAAATTGAAGTATCCAATGAGTAGCTCTGCCATATATACCACTTTTCTGACGGCATGAATTCTTTTGTGAAACATTGTCTCCCTCTTGTGGACCACCGAATTTTAAATGTGGTGTATTATATGTATTTAAAAAAAAAGGAAAAATGGTGTCTGTGCTGATTTTGACTATGCTTGTCTTGTCCATCTACACCTGTGTGAGTATTGTAATGCTTTGGACCAATCAGGTGCGCTGCCTGCAGTAGATAGAATCTGAGCACGGAACCTTCACGTGCAGTCACAATGAGCCTTTGGCCATTGTCTCCGGAACTCTCACGTGTCACAATGGGCTCTTGGCCTATAACAGGCAGTGAAAAATGGCCGCCGTCTTCAGTCTGCTGCTGGTGCAGCAGCAGACCACATGGCAGGGGGGGTCTGTGCCCAGCTTCAGGAGAGTTGGGAAGACAACTGCTCGCCTGTCTGTTTTTTGAATTTCCCACTCAGTTACTGCACACTTTAGAGCAAAAGGGGGATGGAGGGTGTGTTAAAATAGGTGGAGATATGCAGATTCAAAACGCGTTGTGCACAGCTTGAACACACACACATACACAGTAGAACTGTCATTGAGAAGGCCTCCAGAGCTTCTAGAAATGCCTTCCCCTTGGCAATTTTTGCTCTCTCTCCACAATGGGTGTCGGTTTTAGGCCTTGGTGCGGCAGAAGTGGCAAACCATTTCTGGTTATCTCTCCTCTGCCTTTCGCATCCGTCGTCGTCGCCGCCGCTCAAGATCAAGTGTAGTATCTGATACGTCCCGTATTTGGGGACGAGTTGGGGGCTTTGCTTTCACCTATGTATATCAAACATTGTATTGCATTCAATATGCAATCAATCAATGTGTCTTTACTGGTTGCAACAGGTGTGTTAAGATGTAGGCCTGTATTAGGCCTTTGTTACAGTGTTGCAAATATACTGTGCCATCTACAAAATTAGGCCCCGGCTGTCAGTACTGTTTAAATTGAAGTATCCAATGAGTAGCTCTGCCATATATACCACTTTTCTGACTGCATGAATTCTTTTGTGAAACATTGTCTCCCTCTTGTGGACCACCGAATTTTAAATGTGGTGTATTATATGTATTTAAAAAAAAAGGAAAAATGGTGTCTGTGCTGATTTTGACTATGCTTGTCTTGTCCATCTACACCTGTGTGAGTATTGTAATGCTTTGGACCAATCAGGTGCGCTGCCTGCAGTAGATAGAATCTGAGCACGGAACCTTCACGTGCAGTCACAATGAGCCTTTGGCCATTGTCTCCGGAACTCTCACGTGTCACAATGGGCTCTTGGCCTATAACAGGCAGTGAAAAATGGCCGCCGTCTTCAGTCTGCTGCTGGTGCAGCAGCAGACCACATGGCAGGGGGGGTCTGTGCCCAGCTTCAGGAGAGTTGGGAAGACAACTGCTCGCCTGTCTGTTTTTTGAATTTCCCACTCAGTTACTGCACACTTTAGAGCAAAAGGGGGATGGAGGGTGTGTTAAAATAGGTGGAGATATGCAGATTCAAAACGCGTTGTGCACAGCTTGAACACACACACATACACAGTAGAACTGTCATTGAGAAGGCCTCCAGAGCTTCTAGAAATGCCTTCCCCTTGGCAATTTTTGCTCTCTCTCCACAATGGGTGTCGGTTTTAGGCCTTGGTGCGGCAGAAGTGGCAAACCATTTCTGGTTATCTCTCCTCTGCCTTTCGCATCCGTCGTCGTCGCCGCCGCTCAAGATCAAGTGTAGTATCTGATACGTCCCGTATTTGGGGACGAGTTGGGGGCTTTGCTTTCACCTATGTATATCAAACATTGTATTGCATTCAATATGCAATCAATCAATGTGTCTTTACTGGTTGCAACAGGTGTGTTAAGATGTAGGCCTGTATTAGGCCTTTGTTACAGTGTTGCAAATATACTGTGCCATCTACAAAATTAGGCCCCGGCTGTCAGTACTGTTTAAATTGAAGTATCCAATGAGTAGCTCTGCCATATATACCACTTTTCTGACTGCATGAATTCTTTTGTGAAACATTGTCTCCCTCTTGTGGACCACCGAATTTTAAATGTGGTGTATTATATGTATTTAAAAAAAAAGGAAAAATGGTGTCTGTGCTGATTTTGACTATGCTTGTCTTGTCCATCTACACCTGTGTGAGTATTGTAATGCTTTGGACCAATCAGGTGCGCTGCCTGCAGTAGATAGAATCTGAGCACGGAACCTTCACGTGCAGTCACAATGAGCCTTTGGCCATTGTCTCCGGAACTCTCACGTGTCACAATGGGCTCTTGGCCTATAACAGGCAGTGAAAAATGGCCGCCGTCTTCAGTCTGCTGCTGGTGCAGCAGCAGACCACATGGCAGGGGGGGTCTGTGCCCAGCTTCAGGAGAGTTGGGAAGACAACTGCTCGCCTGTCTGTTTTTTGAATTTCCCACTCAGTTACTGCACACTTTAGAGCAAAAGGGGGATGGAGGGTGTGTTAAAATAGGTGGAGATATGCAGATTCAAAACGCGTTGTGCACAGCTTGAACACACACACATACACAGTAGAACTGTAATTGAGAAGGCCTCCAGAGCTTCTAGAAATGCCTTCCCCTTGGCAATTTTTGCTCTCTCTCCACAATGGGTGTCGGTTTTAGGCCTTGGTGCGGCAGAAGTGGCAAACCATTTCTGGTTATCTCTCCTCTGCCTTTCGCATCCGTCGTCGTCGCCGCCGCTCAAGATCAAGTGTAGTATCTGATACGTCCCGTATTTGGGGACGAGTTGGGGGCTTTGCTTTCACCTATGTATATCAAACATTGTATTGCATTCAATATGCAATCAATCAATGTGTCTTTACTGGTTGCAACAGGTGTGTTAAGATGTAGGCCTGTATTAGGCCTTTGTTACAGTGTTGCAAATATACTGTGCCATCTACAAAATTAGGCCCCGGCTGTCAGTACTGTTTAAATTGAAGTATCCAATGAGTAGCTCTGCCATATATACCACTTTTCTGACTGCATGAATTCTTTTGTGAAACATTGTCTCCCTCTTGTGGACCACCGAATTTTAAATGTGGTGTATTATATGTATTTAAAAAAAAAGGAAAAATGGTGTCTGTGCTGATTTTGACTATGCTTGTCTTGTCCATCTACACCTGTGTGAGTATTGTAATGCTTTGGACCAATCAGGTGCGCTGCCTGCAGTAGATAGAATCTGAGCACGGAACCTTCAGGTGCAGTCACAATGAGCCTTTGGCCATTGTCTCCGGAACTCTCACGTGTCACAATGGGCTCTTGGCCTATAACAGGCAGTGAAAAATGGCCGCCGTCTTCAGTCTGCTGCTGGTGCAGCAGCAGACCACATGGCAGGGGGGGTCTGTGCCCAGCTTCAGGAGAGTTGGGAAGACAACTGCTCGCCTGTCTGTTTTTTGAATTTCCCACTCAGTTACTGCACACTTTAGAGCAAAAGGGGGATGGAGGGTGTGTTAAAATAGGTGGAGATATGCAGATTCAAAACGCGTTGTGCACAGCTTGAACACACACACATACACAGTAGAACTGTCATTGAGAAGGCCTCCAGAGCTTCTAGAAATGCCTTCCCCTTGGCAATTTTTGCTCTCTCCACAATGGGTGTCGGTTTTAGGCCTTGGTGCGGCAGAAGTGGCAAACCATTTCTGGTTATCTCTCCTCTGCCTTTCGCATCCGTCATCGTCGCCGCCGCTCAAGATCAAGTGTAGTATCTGATACGTCCCCTATTTGGGGACCAGTTGGGGGCTTTGCTTTCACCTATGTATGTCAAACATTGTATTGCATTCAATATGCAATCAATCAATGTGTCTTTACTGGTTGCAACAGGTGTGTTAAGATGTAGGCCTGTATTAGGCCTTTGTTACAGTGTTGCAAATATACTGTGCCATCTACAAAATTAGGCCCCGGCTGTCAGTACTGTTTAAATTGAAGTATCCAATGAGTAGCTCTGCCATATATACCACTTTTCTGACGGCATGAATTCTTTTGTGAAACATTGTCTCCCTCTTGTGGACCACCGAATTTTAAATGTGGTGTATTATATGTATTTAAAAAAAAAGGAAAAATGGTGTCTGTGCTGATTTTGACTATGCTTGTCTTGTCCATCTACACCTGTGTGAGTATTGTAATGCTTTGGACCAATCAGGTGCGCTGCCTGCAGTAGATAGAATCTGAGCACGGAACCTTCACGTGCAGTCACAATGAGCCTTTGGCCATTGTCTCCGGAACTCTCACGTGTCACAATGGGCTCTTGGCCTATAACAGGCAGTGAAAAATGGCCGCCGTCTTCAGTCTGCTGCTGGTGCAGCAGCAGACCACATGGCAGGGGGGGTCTGTGCCCAGCTTCAGGAGAGTTGGGAAGACAACTGCTCGCCTGTCTGTTTTTTGAATTTCCCACTCAGTTACTGCACACTTTAGAGCAAAAGGGGGATGGAGGGTGTGTTAAAATAGGTGGAGATATGCAGATTCAAAACGCGTTGTGCACAGCTTGAACACACACACATACACAGTAGAACTGTCATTGAGAAGGCCTCCAGAGCTTCTAGAAATGCCTTCCCCTTGGCAATTTTTGCTCTCTCTCCACAATGGGTGTCGGTTTTAGGCCTTGGTGCGGCAGAAGTGGCAAACCATTTCTGGTTATCTCTCCTCTGCCTTTCGCATCCGTCGTCGTCGCCGCCGCTCAAGATCAAGTGTAGTATCTGATACGTCCCGTATTTGGGGACGAGTTGGGGGCTTTGCTTTCACCTATGTATATCAAACATTGTATTGCATTCAATATGCAATCAATCAATGTGTCTTTACTGGTTGCAACAGGTGTGTTAAGATGTAGGCCTGTATTAGGCCTTTGTTACAGTGTTGCAAATATACTGTGCCATCTACAAAATTAGGCCCCGGCTGTCAGTACTGTTTAAATTGAAGTATCCAATGAGTAGCTCTGCCATATATACCACTTTTCTGACTGCATGAATTCTTTTGTGAAACATTGTCTCCCTCTTGTGGACCACCGAATTTTAAATGTGGTGTATTATATGTATTTAAAAAAAAAGGAAAAATGGTGTCTGTGCTGATTTTGACTATGCTTGTCTTGTCCATCTACACCTGTGTGAGTATTGTAATGCTTTGGACCAATCAGGTGCGCTGCCTGCAGTAGATAGAATCTGAGCACGGAACCTTCACGTGCAGTCACAATGAGCCTTTGGCCATTGTCTCCGGAACTCTCACGTGTCACAATGGGCTCTTGGCCTATAACAGGCAGTGAAAAATGGCCGCCGTCTTCAGTCTGCTGCTGGTGCAGCAGCAGACCACATGGCAGGGGGGGTCTGTGCCCAGCTTCAGGAGAGTTGGGAAGACAACTGCTCGCCTGTCTGTTTTTTGAATTTCCCACTCAGTTACTGCACACTTTAGAGCAAAAGGGGGATGGAGGGTGTGTTAAAATAGGTGGAGATATGCAGATTCAAAACGCGTTGTGCACAGCTTGAACACACACACATACACAGTAGAACTGTCATTGAGAAGGCCTCCAGAGCTTCTAGAAATGCCTTCCCCTTGGCAATTTTTGCTCTCTCTCCACAATGGGTGTCGGTTTTAGGCCTTGGTGCGGCAGAAGTGGCAAACCATTTCTGGTTATCTCTCCTCTGCCTTTCGCATCCGTCGTCGTCGCCGCCGCTCAAGATCAAGTGTAGTATCTGATACGTCCCGTATTTGGGGACGAGTTGGGGGCTTTGCTTTCACCTATGTATATCAAACATTGTATTGCATTCAATATGCAATCAATCAATGTGTCTTTACTGGTTGCAACAGGTGTGTTAAGATGTAGGCCTGTATTAGGCCTTTGTTACAGTGTTGCAAATATACTGTGCCATCTACAAAATTAGGCCCCGGCTGTCAGTACTGTTTAAATTGAAGTATCCAATGAGTAGCTCTGCCATATATACCACTTTTCTGACTGCATGAATTCTTTTGTGAAACATTGTCTCCCTCTTGTGGACCACCGAATTTTAAATGTGGTGTATTATATGTATTTAAAAAAAAAGGAAAAATGGTGTCTGTGCTGATTTTGACTATGCTTGTCTTGTCCATCTACACCTGTGTGAGTATTGTAATGCTTTGGACCAATCAGGTGCGCTGCCTGCAGTAGATAGAATCTGAGCACGGAACCTTCACGTGCAGTCACAATGAGCCTTTGGCCATTGTCTCCGGAACTCTCACGTGTCACAATGGGCTCTTGGCCTATAACAGGCAGTGAAAAATGGCCGCCGTCTTCAGTCTGCTGCTGGTGCAGCAGCAGACCACATGGCAGGGGGGGTCTGTGCCCAGCTTCAGGAGAGTTGGGAAGACAACTGCTCGCCTGTCTGTTTTTTGAATTTCCCACTCAGTTACTGCACACTTTAGAGCAAAAGGGGGATGGAGGGTGTGTTAAAATAGGTGGAGATATGCAGATTCAAAACGCGTTGTGCACAGCTTGAACACACACACATACACAGTAGAACTGTAATTGAGAAGGCCTCCAGAGCTTCTAGAAATGCCTTCCCCTTGGCAATTTTTGCTCTCTCTCCACAATGGGTGTCGGTTTTAGGCCTTGGTGCGGCAGAAGTGGCAAACCATTTCTGGTTATCTCTCCTCTGCCTTTCGCATCCGTCGTCGTCGCCGCCGCTCAAGATCAAGTGTAGTATCTGATACGTCCCGTATTTGGGGACGAGTTGGGGGCTTTGCTTTCACCTATGTATATCAAACATTGTATTGCATTCAATATGCAATCAATCAATGTGTCTTTACTGGTTGCAACAGGTGTGTTAAGATGTAGGCCTGTATTAGGCCTTTGTTACAGTGTTGCAAATATACTGTGCCATCTACAAAATTAGGCCCCGGCTGTCAGTACTGTTTAAATTGAAGTATCCAATGAGTAGCTCTGCCATATATACCACTTTTCTGACTGCATGAATTCTTTTGTGAAACATTGTCTCCCTCTTGTGGACCACCGAATTTTAAATGTGGTGTATTATATGTATTTAAAAAAAAAGGAAAAATGGTGTCTGTGCTGATTTTGACTATGCTTGTCTTGTCCATCTACACCTGTGTGAGTATTGTAATGCTTTGGACCAATCAGGTGCGCTGCCTGCAGTAGATAGAATCTGAGCACGGAACCTTCACGTGCAGTCACAATGAGCCTTTGGCCATTGTCTCCGGAACTCTCACGTGTCACAATGGGCTCTTGGCCTATAACAGGCAGTGAAAAATGGCCGCCGTCTTCAGTCTGCTGCTGGTGCAGCAGCAGACCACATGGCAGGGGGGGTCTGTGCCCAGCTTCAGGAGAGTTGGGAAGACAACTGCTCGCCTGTCTGTTTTTTGAATTTCCCACTCAGTTACTGCACACTTTAGAGCAAAAGGGGGATGGAGGGTGTGTTAAAATAGGTGGAGATATGCAGATTCAAAACGCGTTGTGCACAGCTTGAACACACACACATACACAGTAGAACTGTCATTGAGAAGGCCTCCAGAGCTTCTAGAAATGCCTTCCCCTTGGCAATTTTTGCTCTCTCTCCACAATGGGTGTCGGTTTTAGGCCTTGGTGCGGCAGAAGTGGCAAACCATTTCTGGTTATCTCTTCTCTGCCTTTCGCAACCGTCGTCGTCGCCGCCGCTCAAGATCAAGTGTAGTATCTGATACGTCCCCTATTTGGGGACCAGTTGGGGGCTTTGCTTTCACCTATGTATGTCAAACATTGTATTGCATTCAATATGCAATCAATCAATGTGTCTTTACTGGTTGCAACAGGTGTGTTAAGATGTAGGCCTGTATTAGGCCTTTGTTACAGTGTTGCAAATATACTGTGCCATCTACAAAATTAGGCCCCGGCTGTCAGTACTGTTTAAATTGAAGTATCCAATGAGTAGCTCTGCCATATATACCACTTTTCTGACTGCATGAATTCTTTTGTGAAACATTGTCTCCCTCTTGTGGACCACCGAATTTTAAATGTGGTGTATTATATGTATTTTAAAAAAAAGGAAAAATGGTGTCTGTGCTGATTTTGACTATGCTTGTCTTGTCCATCTACACCTGTGTGAGTATTGTAATGCTTTGGACCAATCAGGTGCGCTGCCTGCAGTAGATAGAATCTGAGCACGGAACCTTCACGTGCAGTCACAATGAGCCTTTGGCCATTGTCTCCGGAACTCTCACGTGTCACAATGGGCTCTTGGCCTATAACAGGCAGTGAAAAATGGCCGCCGTCTTCAGTCTGCTGCTGGTGCAGCAGCAGACCACATGGCAGGGGGGGTCTGTGCCCAGCTTCAGGAGAGTTGGGAAGACAACTGCTCGCCTGTCTGTTTTTTGAATTTCCCACTCAGTTACTGCACACTTTAGAGCAAAAGGGGGATGGAGGGTGTGTTAAAATAGGTGGAGATATGCAGATTCAAAACGCGTTGTGCACAGCTTGAACACACACACATACACAGTAGAACTGTCATTGAGAAGGCCTCCAGAGCTTCTAGAAATGCCTTCCCCTTGGCAATTTTTGCTCTCTCCACAATGGGTGTCGGTTTTAGGCCTTGGTGCGGCAGAAGTGGCAAACCATTTCTGGTTATCTCTCCTCTGCCTTTCGCATCCGTCATCGTCGCCGCCGCTCAAGATCAAGTGTAGTATCTGATACGTCCCGTATTTGGGGACCAGTTGGGGGCTTTGCTTTCACCTATGTATGTCAAACATTGTATTGCATTCAATATGCAATCAATCAATGTGTCTTTACTGGTTGCAACAGGTGTGTTAAGATGTAGGCCTGTATTAGGCCTTTGTTACAGTGTTGCAAATATACTGTGCCATCTACAAAATTAGGCCCCGGCTGTCAGTACTGTTTAAATTGAAGTATCCAATGAGTAGCTCTGCCATATATACCACTTTTCTGACGGCATGAATTCTTTTGTGAAACATTGTCTCCCTCTTGTGGACCACCGAATTTTAAATGTGGTGTATTATATGTATTTAAAAAAAAAGGAAAAATGGTGTCTGTGCTGATTTTGACTATGCTTGTCTTGTCCATCTACACCTGTGTGAGTATTGTAATGCTTTGGACCAATCAGGTGCGCTGCCTGCAGTAGATAGAATCTGAGCACGGAACCTTCACGTGCAGTCACAATGAGCCTTTGGCCATTGTCTCCGGAACTCTCACGTGTCACAATGGGCTCTTGGCCTATAACAGGCAGTGAAAAATGGCCGCCGTCTTCAGTCTGCTGCTGGTGCAGCAGCAGACCACATGGCAGGGGGGGTCTGTGCCCAGCTTCAGGAGAGTTGGGAAGACAACTGCTCGCCTGTCTGTTTTTTGAATTTCCCACTCAGTTACTGCACACTTTAGAGCAAAAGGGGGATGGAGGGTGTGTTAAAATAGGTGGAGATATGCAGATTCAAAACGCGTTGTGCACAGCTTGAACACACACACATACACAGTAGAACTGTCATTGAGAAGGCCTCCAGAGCTTCTAGAAATGCCTTCCCCTTGGCAATTTTTGCTCTCTCTCCACAATGGGTGTCGGTTTTAGGCCTTGGTGCGGCAGAAGTGGCAAACCATTTCTGGTTATCTCTTCTCTGCCTTTCGCAACCGTCGTCGTCGCCGCCGCTCAAGATCAAGTGTAGTATCTGATACGTCCCCTATTTGGGGACCAGTTGGGGGCTTTGCTTTCACCTATGTATGTCAAACATTGTATTGCATTCAATATGCAATCAATCAATGTGTCTTTACTGGTTGCAACAGGTGTGTTAAGATGTAGGCCTGTATTAGGCCTTTGTTACAGTGTTGCAAATATACTGTGCCATCTACAAAATTAGGCCCCGGCTGTCAGTACTGTTTAAATTGAAGTATCCAATGAGTAGCTCTGCCATATATACCACTTTTCTGACGGCATGAATTCTTTTGTGAAACATTGTCTCCCTCTTGTGGACCACCGAATTTTAAATGTGGTGTATTATATGTATTTAAAAAAAAAGGAAAAATGGTGTCTGTGCTGATTTTGACTATGCTTGTCTTGTCCATCTACACCTGTGTGAGTATTGTAATGCTTTGGACCAATCAGGTGCGCTGCCTGCAGTAGATAGAATCTGAGCACGGAACCTTCACGTGCAGTCACAATGAGCCTTTGGCCATTGTCTCCGGAACTCTCACGTGTCACAATGGGCTCTTGGCCTATAACAGGCAGTGAAAAATGGCCGCCGTCTTCAGTCTGCTGCTGGTGCAGCAGCAGACCACATGGCAGGGGGGGTCTGTGCCCAGCTTCAGGAGAGTTGGGAAGACAACTGCTCGCCTGTCTGTTTTTTGAATTTCCCACTCAGTTACTGCACACTTTAGAGCAAAAGGGGGATGGAGGGTGTGTTAAAATAGGTGGAGATATGCAGATTCAAAACGCGTTGTGCACAGCTTGAACACACACACATACACAGTAGAACTGTCATTGAGAAGGCCTCCAGAGCTTCTAGAAATGCCTTCCCCTTGGCAATTTTTGCTCTCTCTCCACAATGGGTGTCGGTTTTAGGCCTTGGTGCGGCAGAAGTGGCAAACCATTTCTGGTTATCTCTCCTCTGCCTTTCGCATCCGTCGTCGTCGCCGCCGCTCAAGATCAAGTGTAGTATCTGATACGTCCCGTATTTGGGGACGAGTTGGGGGCTTTGCTTTCACCTATGTATATCAAACATTGTATTGCATTCAATATGCAATCAATCAATGTGTCTTTACTGGTTGCAACAGGTGTGTTAAGATGTAGGCCTGTATTAGGCCTTTGTTACAGTGTTGCAAATATACTGTGCCATCTACAAAATTAGGCCCCGGCTGTCAGTACTGTTTAAATTGAAGTATCCAATGAGTAGCTCTGCCATATATACCACTTTTCTGACTGCATGAATTCTTTTGTGAAACATTGTCTCCCTCTTGTGGACCACCGAATTTTAAATGTGGTGTATTATATGTATTTAAAAAAAAAGGAAAAATGGTGTCTGTGCTGATTTTGACTATGCTTGTCTTGTCCATCTACACCTGTGTGAGTATTGTAATGCTTTGGACCAATCAGGTGCGCTGCCTGCAGTAGATAGAATCTGAGCACGGAACCTTCACGTGCAGTCACAATGAGCCTTTGGCCATTGTCTCCGGAACTCTCACGTGTCACAATGGGCTCTTGGCCTATAACAGGCAGTGAAACATGGCCGCCGTCTTCAGTCTGCTGCTGGTGCAGCAGCAGACCACATGGCAGGGGGGGTCTGTGCCCAGCTTCAGGAGAGTTGGGAAGACAACTGCTCGCCTGTCTGTTTTTTGAATTTCCCACTCAGTTACTGCACACTTTAGAGCAAAAGGGGGATGGAGGGTGTGTTAAAATAGGTGGAGATATGCAGATTCAAAACGCGTTGTGCACAGCTTGAACACACACACATACACAGTAGAACTGTCATTGAGAAGGCCTCCAGAGCTTCTAGAAATGCCTTCCCCTTGGCAATTTTTGCTCTCTCTCCACAATGGGTGTCGGTTTTAGGCCTTGGTGCGGCAGAAGTGGCAAACCATTTCTGGTTATCTCTCCTCTGCCTTTCGCATCCGTCGTCGTCGCCGCCGCTCAAGATCAAGTGTAGTATCTGATACGTCCCGTATTTGGGGACGAGTTGGGGGCTTTGCTTTCACCTATGTATATCAAACATTGTATTGCATTCAATATGCAATCAATCAATGTGTCTTTACTGGTTGCAACAGGTGTGTTAAGATGTAGGCCTGTATTAGGCCTTTGTTACAGTGTTGCAAATATACTGTGCCATCTACAAAATTAGGCCCCGGCTGTCAGTACTGTTTAAATTGAAGTATCCAATGAGTAGCTCTGCCATATATACCACTTTTCTGACTGCATGAATTCTTTTGTGAAACATTGTCTCCCTCTTGTGGACCACCGAATTTTAAATGTGGTGTATTATATGTATTTAAAAAAAAAGGAAAAATGGTGTCTGTGCTGATTTTGACTATGCTTGTCTTGTCCATCTACACCTGTGTGAGTATTGTAATGCTTTGGACCAATCAGGTGCGCTGCCTGCAGTAGATAGAATCTGAGCACGGAACCTTCACGTGCAGTCACAATGAGCCTTTGGCCATTGTCTCCGGAACTCTCACGTGTCACAATGGGCTCTTGGCCTATAACAGGCAGTGAAAAATGGCCGCCGTCTTCAGTCTGCTGCTGGTGCAGCAGCAGACCACATGGCAGGGGGGGTCTGTGCCCAGCTTCAGGAGAGTTGGGAAGACAACTGCTCGCCTGTCTGTTTTTTGAATTTCCCACTCAGTTACTGCACACTTTAGAGCAAAAGGGGGATGGAGGGTGTGTTAAAATAGGTGGAGATATGCAGATTCAAAACGCGTTGTGCACAGCTTGAACACACACACATACACAGTAGAACTGTCATTGAGAAGGCCTCCAGAGCTTCTAGAAATGCCTTCCCCTTGGCAATTTTTGCTCTCTCTCCACAATGGGTGTCGGTTTTAGGCCTTGGTGCGGCAGAAGTGGCAAACCATTTCTGGTTATCTCTTCTCTGCCTTTCGCAACCGTAGTCGTCGCCGCCGCTCAAGATCAAGTGTAGTATCTGATACGTCCCCTATTTGGGGACCAGTTGGGGGCTTTGCTTTCACCTATGTATGTCAAACATTGTATTGCATTCAATATGCAATCAATCAATGTGTCTTTACTGGTTGCAACAGGTGTGTTAAGATGTAGGCCTGTATTAGGCCTTTGTTACAGTGTTGCAAATATACTGTGCCATCTACAAAATTAGGCCCCGGCTGTCAGTACTGTTTAAATTGAAGTATCCAATGAGTAGCTCTGCCATATATACCACTTTTCTGACTGCATGAATTCTTTTGTGAAACATTGTCTCCCTCTTGTGGACCACCGAATTTTAAATGTGGTGTATTATATGTATTTTAAAAAAAAGGAAAAATGGTGTCTGTGCTGATTTTGACTATGCTTGTCTTGTCCATCTACACCTGTGTGAGTATTGTAATGCTTTGGACCAATCAGGTGCGCTGCCTGCAGTAGATAGAATCTGAGCACGGAACCTTCACGTGCAGTCACAATGAGCCTTTGGCCATTGTCTCCGGAACTCTCACGTGTCACAATGGGCTCTTGGCCTATAACAGGCAGTGAAAAATGGCCGCCGTCTTCAGTCTGCTGCTGGTGCAGCAGCAGACCACATGGCAGGGGGGGTCTGTGCCCAGCTTCAGGAGAGTTGGGAAGACAACTGCTCGCCTGTCTGTTTTTTGAATTTCCCACTCAGTTACTGCACACTTTAGAGCAAAAGGGGGATGGAGGGTGTGTTAAAATAGGTGGAGATATGCAGATTCAAAACGCGTTGTGCACAGCTTGAACACACACACATACACAGTAGAACTGTCATTGAGAAGGCCTCCAGAGCTTCTAGAAATGCCTTCCCCTTGGCAATTTTTGCTCTCTCCACAATGGGTGTCGGTTTTAGGCCTTGGTGCGGCAGAAGTGGCAAACCATTTCTGGTTATCTCTCCTCTGCCTTTCGCATCCGTCGTCGTCGCCGCCGCTCAAGATCAAGTGTAGTATCTGATACGTCCCGTATTTGGGGACGAGTTGGGGGCTTTGCTTTCACCTATGTATGTCAAACATTGTATTGCATTCAATATGCAATCAATCAATGTGTCTTTACTGGTTGCAACAGGTGTGTTAAGATGTAGGCCTGTATTAGGCCTTTGTTACAGTGTTGCAAATATACTGTGCCATCTACAAAATTAGGCCCCGGCTGTCAGTACTGTTTAAATTGAAGTATCCAATGAGTAGCTCTGCCATATATACCACTTTTCTGACGGCATGAATTCTTTTGTGAAACATTGTCTCCCTCTTGTGGACCACCGAATTTTAAATGTGGTGTATTATATGTATTTAAAAAAAAAGGAAAAATGGTGTCTGTGCTGATTTTGACTATGCTTGTCTTGTCCATCTACACCTGTGTGAGTATTGTAATGCTTTGGACCAATCAGGTGCGCTGCCTGCAGTAGATAGAATCTGAGCACGGAACCTTCACGTGCAGTCACAATGAGCCTTTGGCCATTGTCTCCGGAACTCTCACGTGTCACAATGGGCTCTTGGCCTATAACAGGCAGTGAAACATGGCCGCCGTCTTCAGTCTGCTGCTGGTGCAGCAGCAGACCACATGGCAGGGGGGGTCTGTGCCCAGCTTCAGGAGAGTTGGGAAGACAACTGCTCGCCTGTCTGTTTTTTGAATTTCCCACTCAGTTACTGCACACTTTAGAGCAAAAGGGGGATGGAGGGTGTGTTAAAATAGGTGGAGATATGCAGATTCAAAACGCGTTGTGCACAGCTTGAACACACACACATACACAGTAGAACTGTCATTGAGAAGGCCTCCAGAGCTTCTAGAAATGCCTTCCCCTTGGCAATTTTTGCTCTCTCTCCACAATGGGTGTCGGTTTTAGGCCTTGGTGCGGCAGAAGTGGCAAACCATTTCTGGTTATCTCTCCTCTGCCTTTCGCATCCGTCGTCGTCGCCGCCGCTCAAGATCAAGTGTAGTATCTGATACGTCCCGTATTTGGGGACGAGTTGGGGGCTTTGCTTTCACCTATGTATATCAAACATTGTATTGCATTCAATATGCAATCAATCAATGTGTCTTTACTGGTTGCAACAGGTGTGTTAAGATGTAGGCCTGTATTAGGCCTTTGTTACAGTGTTGCAAATATACTGTGCCATCTACAAAATTAGGCCCCGGCTGTCAGTACTGTTTAAATTGAAGTATCCAATGAGTAGCTCTGCCATATATACCACTTTTCTGACGGCATGAATTCTTTTGTGAAACATTGTCTCCCTCTTGTGGACCACCGAATTTTAAATGTGGTGTATTATATGTATTTAAAAAAAAAGGAAAAATGGTGTCTGTGCTGATTTTGACTATGCTTGTCTTGTCCATCTACACCTGTGTGAGTATTGTAATGCTTTGGACCAATCAGGTGCGCTGCCTGCAGTAGATAGAATCTGAGCACGGAACCTTCACGTGCAGTCACAATGAGCCTTTGGCCATTGTCTCCGGAACTCTCACGTGTCACAATGGGCTCTTGGCCTATAACAGGCAGTGAAAAATGGCCGCCGTCTTCAGTCTGCTGCTGGTGCAGCAGCAGACCACATGGCAGGGGGGGTCTGTGCCCAGCTTCAGGAGAGTTGGGAAGACAACTGCTCGCCTGTCTGTTTTTTGAATTTCCCACTCAGTTACTGCACACTTTAGAGCAAAAGGGGGATGGAGGGTGTGTTAAAATAGGTGGAGATATGCAGATTCAAAACGCGTTGTGCACAGCTTGAACACACACACATACACAGTAGAACTGTCATTGAGAAGGCCTCCAGAGCTTCTAGAAATGCCTTCCCCTTGGCAATTTTTGCTCTCTCTCCACAATGGGTGTCGGTTTTAGGCCTTGGTGCGGCAGAAGTGGCAAACCATTTCTGGTTATCTCTTCTCTGCCTTTCGCAACCGTCGTCGTCGCCGCCGCTCAAGATCAAGTGTAGTATCTGATACGTCCCCTATTTGGGGACCAGTTGGGGGCTTTGCTTTCACCTATGTATGTCAAACATTGTATTGCATTCAATATGCAATCAATCAATGTGTCTTTACTGGTTGCAACAGGTGTGTTAAGATGTAGGCCTGTATTAGGCCTTTGTTACAGTGTTGCAAATATACTGTGCCATCTACAAAATTAGGCCCCGGCTGTCAGTACTGTTTAAATTGAAGTATCCAATGAGTAGCTCTGCCATATATACCACTTTTCTGACTGCATGAATTCTTTTGTGAAACATTGTCTCCCTCTTGTGGACCACCGAATTTTAAATGTGGTGTATTATATGCATTTTAAAAAAAAGGAAAAATGGTGTCTGTGCTGATTTTGACTATGCTTGTCTTGTCCATCTACACCTGTGTGAGTATTGTAATGCTTTGGACCAATCAGGTGCGCTGCCTGCAGTAGATAGAATCTGAGCACGGAACCTTCACGTGCAGTCACAATGAGCCTTTGGCCATTGTCTCCGGAACTCTCACGTGTCACAATGGGCTCTTGGCCTATAACAGGCAGTGAAAAATGGCCGCCGTCTTCAGTCTGCTGCTGGTGCAGCAGCAGACCACATGGCAGGGGGGGTCTGTGCCCAGCTTCAGGAGAGTTGGGAAGACAACTGCTCGCCTGTCTGTTTTTTGAATTTCCCACTCAGTTACTGCACACTTTAGAGCAAAAGGGGGATGGAGGGTGTGTTAAAATAGGTGGAGATATGCAGATTCAAAACGCGTTGTGCACAGCTTGAACACACACACATACACAGTAGAACTGTCATTGAGAAGGCCTCCAGAGCTTCTAGAAATGCCTTCCCCTTGGCAATTTTTGCTCTCTCCACAATGGGTGTCGGTTTTAGGCCTTGGTGCGGCAGAAGTGGCAAACCATTTCTGGTTATCTCTCCTCTGCCTTTCGCATCCGTCGTCGTCGCCGCCGCTCAAGATCAAGTGTAGTATCTGATACGTCCCGTATTTGGGGACCAGTTGGGGGCTTTGCTTTCACCTATGTATGTCAAACATTGTATTGCATTCAATATGCAATCAATCAATGTGTCTTTACTGGTTGCAACAGGTGTGTTAAGATGTAGGCCTGTATTAGGCCTTTGTTACAGTGTTGCAAATATACTGTGCCATCTACAAAATTAGGCCCCGGCTGTCAGTACTGTTTAAATTGAAGTATCCAATGAGTAGCTCTGCCATATATACCACTTTTCTGACGGCATGAATTCTTTTGTGAAACATTGTCTCCCTCTTGTGGACCACCGAATTTTAAATGTGGTGTATTATATGTATTTAAAAAAAAAGGAAAAATGGTGTCTGTGCTGATTTTGACTATGCTTGTCTTGTCCATCTACACCTGTGTGAGTATTGTAATGCTTTGGACCAATCAGGTGCGCTGCCTGCAGTAGATAGAATCTGAGCACGGAACCTTCACGTGCAGTCACAATGAGCCTTTGGCCATTGTCTCCGGAACTCTCACGTGTCACAATGGGCTCTTGGCCTATAACAGGCAGTGAAAAATGGCCGCCGTCTTCAGTCTGCTGCTGGTGCAGCAGCAGACCACATGGCAGGGGGGGTCTGTGCCCAGCTTCAGGAGAGTTGGGAAGACAACTGCTCGCCTGTCTGTTTTTTGAATTTCCCACTCAGTTACTGCACACTTTAGAGCAAAAG
The DNA here is from genome assembly GCF_051348905.1 of Ranitomeya variabilis. Taxonomy (NCBI): domain Eukaryota; kingdom Metazoa; phylum Chordata; class Amphibia; order Anura; family Dendrobatidae; genus Ranitomeya; species Ranitomeya variabilis. The sequence goes on along the minus strand of NW_027507948.1, from coordinate 82,544 downwards.
GGGGATGGAGGGTGTGTTAAAATAGGTGGAGATATGCAGATTCAAAACGCGTTGTGCACAGCTTGAACACACACACATACACAGTAGAACTGTCATTGAGAAGGCCTCCAGAGCTTCTAGAAATGCCTTCCCCTTGGCAATTTTTGCTCTCTCTCCACAATGGGTGTCGGTTTTAGGCCTTGGTGCGGCAGAAGTGGCAAACCATTTCTGGTTATCTCTTCTCTGCCTTTCGCAACCGTCGTCGTCGCCGCCGCTCAAGATCAAGTGTAGTATCTGATACGTCCCCTATTTGGGGACCAGTTGGGGGCTTTGCTTTCACCTATGTATGTCAAACATTGTATTGCATTCAATATGCAATCAATCAATGTGTCTTTACTGGTTGCAACAGGTGTGTTAAGATGTAGGCCTGTATTAGGCCTTTGTTACAGTGTTGCAAATATACTGTGCCATCTACAAAATTAGGCCCCGGCTGTCAGTACTGTTTAAATTGAAGTATCCAATGAGTAGCTCTGCCATATATACCACTTTTCTGACTGCATGAATTCTTTTGTGAAACATTGTCTCCCTCTTGTGGACCACCGAATTTTAAATGTGGTGTATTATATGCATTTTAAAAAAAAGGAAAAATGGTGTCTGTGCTGATTTTGACTATGCTTGTCTTGTCCATCTACACCTGTGTGAGTATTGTAATGCTTTGGACCAATCAGGTGCGCTGCCTGCAGTAGATAGAATCTGAGCACGGAACCTTCACGTGCAGTCACAATGAGCCTTTGGCCATTGTCTCCGGAACTCTCACGTGTCACAATGGGCTCTTGGCCTATAACAGGCAGTGAAAAATGGCCGCCGTCTTCAGTCTGCTGCTGGTGCAGCAGCAGACCACATGGCAGGGGGGGTCTGTGCCCAGCTTCAGGAGAGTTGGGAAGACAACTGCTCGCCTGTCTGTTTTTTGAATTTCCCACTCAGTTACTGCACACTTTAGAGCAAAAGGGGGATGGAGGGTGTGTTAAAATAGGTGGAGATATGCAGATTCAAAACGCGTTGTGCACAGCTTGAACACACACACATACACAGTAGAACTGTCATTGAGAAGGCCTCCAGAGCTTCTAGAAATGCCTTCCCCTTGGCAATTTTTGCTCTCTCCACAATGGGTGTCGGTTTTAGGCCTTGGTGCGGCAGAAGTGGCAAACCATTTCTGGTTATCTCTCCTCTGCCTTTCGCATCCGTCGTCGTCGCCGCCGCTCAAGATCAAGTGTAGTATCTGATACGTCCCGTATTTGGGGACCAGTTGGGGGCTTTGCTTTCACCTATGTATGTCAAACATTGTATTGCATTCAATATGCAATCAATCAATGTGTCTTTACTGGTTGCAACAGGTGTGTTAAGATGTAGGCCTGTATTAGGCCTTTGTTACAGTGTTGCAAATATACTGTGCCATCTACAAAATTAGGCCCCGGCTGTCAGTACTGTTTAAATTGAAGTATCCAATGAGTAGCTCTGCCATATATACCACTTTTCTGACGGCATGAATTCTTTTGTGAAACATTGTCTCCCTCTTGTGGACCACCGAATTTTAAATGTGGTGTATTATATGTATTTAAAAAAAAAGGAAAAATGGTGTCTGTGCTGATTTTGACTATGCTTGTCTTGTCCATCTACACCTGTGTGAGTATTGTAATGCTTTGGACCAATCAGGTGCGCTGCCTGCAGTAGATAGAATCTGAGCACGGAACCTTCACGTGCAGTCACAATGAGCCTTTGGCCATTGTCTCCGGAACTCTCACGTGTCACAATGGGCTCTTGGCCTATAACAGGCAGTGAAAAATGGCCGCCGTCTTCAGTCTGCTGCTGGTGCAGCAGCAGACCACATGGCAGGGGGGGTCTGTGCCCAGCTTCAGGAGAGTTGGGAAGACAACTGCTCGCCTGTCTGTTTTTTGAATTTCCCACTCAGTTACTGCACACTTTAGAGCAAAAGGGGGATGGAGGGTGTGTTAAAATAGGTGGAGATATGCAGATTCAAAACGCGTTGTGCACAGCTTGAACACACACACATACACAGTAGAACTGTCATTGAGAAGGCCTCCAGAGCTTCTAGAAATGCCTTCCCCTTGGCAATTTTTGCTCTCTCTCCACAATGGGTGTCGGTTTTAGGCCTTGGTGCGGCAGAAGTGGCAAACCATTTCTGGTTATCTCTTCTCTGCCTTTCGCAACCGTCGTCGTCGCCGCCGCTCAAGATCAAGTGTAGTATCTGATACGTCCCCTATTTGGGGACCAGTTGGGGGCTTTGCTTTCACCTATGTATGTCAAACATTGTATTGCATTCAATATGCAATCAATCAATGTGTCTTTACTGGTTGCAACAGGTGTGTTAAGATGTAGGCCTGTATTAGGCCTTTGTTACAGTGTTGCAAATATACTGTGCCATCTACAAAATTAGGCCCCGGCTGTCAGTACTGTTTAAATTGAAGTATCCAATGAGTAGCTCTGCCATATATACCACTTTTCTGACGGCATGAATTCTTTTGTGAAACATTGTCTCCCTCTTGTGGACCACCGAATTTTAAATGTGGTGTATTATATGTATTTAAAAAAAAAGGAAAAATGGTGTCTGTGCTGATTTTGACTATGCTTGTCTTGTCCATCTACACCTGTGTGAGTATTGTAATGCTTTGGACCAATCAGGTGCGCTGCCTGCAGTAGATAGAATCTGAGCACGGAACCTTCACGTGCAGTCACAATGAGCCTTTGGCCATTGTCTCCGGAACTCTCACGTGTCACAATGGGCTCTTGGCCTATAACAGGCAGTGAAAAATGGCCGCCGTCTTCAGTCTGCTGCTGGTGCAGCAGCAGACCACATGGCAGGGGGGGTCTGTGCCCAGCTTCAGGAGAGTTGGGAAGACAACTGCTCGCCTGTCTGTTTTTTGAATTTCCCACTCAGTTACTGCACACTTTAGAGCAAAAGGGGGATGGAGGGTGTGTTAAAATAGGTGGAGATATGCAGATTCAAAACGCGTTGTGCACAGCTTGAACACACACACATACACAGTAGAACTGTCATTGAGAAGGCCTCCAGAGCTTCTAGAAATGCCTTCCCCTTGGCAATTTTTGCTCTCTCTCCACAATGGGTGTCGGTTTTAGGCCTTGGTGCGGCAGAAGTGGCAAACCATTTCTGGTTATCTCTCCTCTGCCTTTCGCATCCGTCGTCGTCGCCGCCGCTCAAGATCAAGTGTAGTATCTGATACGTCCCGTATTTGGGGACGAGTTGGGGGCTTTGCTTTCACCTATGTATATCAAACATTGTATTGCATTCAATATGCAATCAATCAATGTGTCTTTACTGGTTGCAACAGGTGTGTTAAGATGTAGGCCTGTATTAGGCCTTTGTTACAGTGTTGCAAATATACTGTGCCATCTACAAAATTAGGCCCCGGCTGTCAGTACTGTTTAAATTGAAGTATCCAATGAGTAGCTCTGCCATATATACCACTTTTCTGACTGCATGAATTCTTTTGTGAAACATTGTCTCCCTCTTGTGGACCACCGAATTTTAAATGTGGTGTATTATATGTATTTAAAAAAAAAGGAAAAATGGTGTCTGTGCTGATTTTGACTATGCTTGTCTTGTCCATCTACACCTGTGTGAGTATTGTAATGCTTTGGACCAATCAGGTGCGCTGCCTGCAGTAGATAGAATCTGAGCACGGAACCTTCACGTGCAGTCACAATGAGCCTTTGGCCATTGTCTCCGGAACTCTCACGTGTCACAATGGGCTCTTGGCCTATAACAGGCAGTGAAAAATGGCCGCCGTCTTCAGTCTGCTGCTGGTGCAGCAGCAGACCACATGGCAGGGGGGGTCTGTGCCCAGCTTCAGGAGAGTTGGGAAGACAACTGCTCGCCTGTCTGTTTTTTGAATTTCCCACTCAGTTACTGCACACTTTAGAGCAAAAGGGGGATGGAGGGTGTGTTAAAATAGGTGGAGATATGCAGATTCAAAACGCGTTGTGCACAGCTTGAACACACACACATACACAGTAGAACTGTAATTGAGAAGGCCTCCAGAGCTTCTAGAAATGCCTTCCCCTTGGCAATTTTTGCTCTCTCTCCACAATGGGTGTCGGTTTTAGGCCTTGGTGCGGCAGAAGTGGCAAACCATTTCTGGTTATCTCTTCTCTGCCTTTCGCAACCGTCGTCGTCGCCGCCGCTCAAGATCAAGTGTAGTATCTGATACGTCCCCTATTTGGGGACCAGTTGGGGGCTTTGCTTTCACCTATGTATGTCAAACATTGTATTGCATTCAATATGCAATCAATCAATGTGTCTTTACTGGTTGCAACAGGTGTGTTAAGATGTAGGCCTGTATTAGGCCTTTGTTACAGTGTTGCAAATATACTGTGCCATCTACAAAATTAGGCCCCGGCTGTCAGTACTGTTTAAATTGAAGTATCCAATGAGTAGCTCTGCCATATATACCACTTTTCTGACTGCATGAATTCTTTTGTGAAACATTGTCTCCCTCTTGTGGACCACCGAATTTTAAATGTGGTGTATTATATGCATTTTAAAAAAAAGGAAAAATGGTGTCTGTGCTGATTTTGACTATGCTTGTCTTGTCCATCTACACCTGTGTGAGTATTGTAATGCTTTGGACCAATCAGGTGCGCTGCCTGCAGTAGATAGAATCTGAGCACGGAACCTTCACGTGCAGTCACAATGAGCCTTTGGCCATTGTCTCCGGAACTCTCACGTGTCACAATGGGCTCTTGGCCTATAACAGGCAGTGAAAAATGGCCGCCGTCTTCAGTCTGCTGCTGGTGCAGCAGCAGACCACATGGCAGGGGGGGTCTGTGCCCAGCTTCAGGAGAGTTGGGAAGACAACTGCTCGCCTGTCTGTTTTTTGAATTTCCCACTCAGTTACTGCACACTTTAGAGCAAAAGGGGGATGGAGGGTGTGTTAAAATAGGTGGAGATATGCAGATTCAAAACGCGTTGTGCACAGCTTGAACACACACACATACACAGTAGAACTGTCATTGAGAAGGCCTCCAGAGCTTCTAGAAATGCCTTCCCCTTGGCAATTTTTGCTCTCTCCACAATGGGTGTCGGTTTTAGGCCTTGGTGCGGCAGAAGTGGCAAACCATTTCTGGTTATCTCTCCTCTGCCTTTCGCATCCGTCGTCGTCGCCGCCGCTCAAGATCAAGTGTAGTATCTGATACGTCCCGTATTTGGGGACCAGTTGGGGGCTTTGCTTTCACCTATGTATGTCAAACATTGTATTGCATTCAATATGCAATCAATCAATGTGTCTTTACTGGTTGCAACAGGTGTGTTAAGATGTAGGCCTGTATTAGGCCTTTGTTACAGTGTTGCAAATATACTGTGCCATCTACAAAATTAGGCCCCGGCTGTCAGTACTGTTTAAATTGAAGTATCCAATGAGTAGCTCTGCCATATATACCACTTTTCTGACGGCATGAATTCTTTTGTGAAACATTGTCTCCCTCTTGTGGACCACCGAATTTTAAATGTGGTGTATTATATGTATTTAAAAAAAAAGGAAAAATGGTGTCTGTGCTGATTTTGACTATGCTTGTCTTGTCCATCTACACCTGTGTGAGTATTGTAATGCTTTGGACCAATCAGGTGCGCTGCCTGCAGTAGATAGAATCTGAGCACGGAACCTTCACGTGCAGTCACAATGAGCCTTTGGCCATTGTCTCCGGAACTCTCACGTGTCACAATGGGCTCTTGGCCTATAACAGGCAGTGAAAAATGGCCGCCGTCTTCAGTCTGCTGCTGGTGCAGCAGCAGACCACATGGCAGGGGGGGTCTGTGCCCAGCTTCAGGAGAGTTGGGAAGACAACTGCTCGCCTGTCTGTTTTTTGAATTTCCCACTCAGTTACTGCACACTTTAGAGCAAAAGGGGGATGGAGGGTGTGTTAAAATAGGTGGAGATATGCAGATTCAAAACGCGTTGTGCACAGCTTGAACACACACACATACACAGTAGAACTGTCATTGAGAAGGCCTCCAGAGCTTCTAGAAATGCCTTCCCCTTGGCAATTTTTGCTCTCTCTCCACAATGGGTGTCGGTTTTAGGCCTTGGTGCGGCAGAAGTGGCAAACCATTTCTGGTTATCTCTTCTCTGCCTTTCGCAACCGTCGTCGTCGCCGCCGCTCAAGATCAAGTGTAGTATCTGATACGTCCCCTATTTGGGGACCAGTTGGGGGCTTTGCTTTCACCTATGTATGTCAAACATTGTATTGCATTCAATATGCAATCAATCAATGTGTCTTTACTGGTTGCAACAGGTGTGTTAAGATGTAGGCCTGTATTAGGCCTTTGTTACAGTGTTGCAAATATACTGTGCCATCTACAAAATTAGGCCCCGGCTGTCAGTACTGTTTAAATTGAAGTATCCAATGAGTAGCTCTGCCATATATACCACTTTTCTGACGGCATGAATTCTTTTGTGAAACATTGTCTCCCTCTTGTGGACCACCGAATTTTAAATGTGGTGTATTATATGTATTTAAAAAAAAAGGAAAAATGGTGTCTGTGCTGATTTTGACTATGCTTGTCTTGTCCATCTACACCTGTGTGAGTATTGTAATGCTTTGGACCAATCAGGTGCGCTGCCTGCAGTAGATAGAATCTGAGCACGGAACCTTCACGTGCAGTCACAATGAGCCTTTGGCCATTGTCTCCGGAACTCTCACGTGTCACAATGGGCTCTTGGCCTATAACAGGCAGTGAAAAATGGCCGCCGTCTTCAGTCTGCTGCTGGTGCAGCAGCAGACCACATGGCAGGGGGGGTCTGTGCCCAGCTTCAGGAGAGTTGGGAAGACAACTGCTCGCCTGTCTGTTTTTTGAATTTCCCACTCAGTTACTGCACACTTTAGAGCAAAAGGGGGATGGAGGGTGTGTTAAAATAGGTGGAGATATGCAGATTCAAAACGCGTTGTGCACAGCTTGAACACACACACATACACAGTAGAACTGTCATTGAGAAGGCCTCCAGAGCTTCTAGAAATGCCTTCCCCTTGGCAATTTTTGCTCTCTCTCCACAATGGGTGTCGGTTTTAGGCCTTGGTGCGGCAGAAGTGGCAAACCATTTCTGGTTATCTCTCCTCTGCCTTTCGCATCCGTCGTCGTCGCCGCCGCTCAAGATCAAGTGTAGTATCTGATACGTCCCGTATTTGGGGACGAGTTGGGGGCTTTGCTTTCACCTATGTATATCAAACATTGTATTGCATTCAATATGCAATCAATCAATGTGTCTTTACTGGTTGCAACAGGTGTGTTAAGATGTAGGCCTGTATTAGGCCTTTGTTACAGTGTTGCAAATATACTGTGCCATCTACAAAATTAGGCCCCGGCTGTCAGTACTGTTTAAATTGAAGTATCCAATGAGTAGCTCTGCCATATATACCACTTTTCTGACTGCATGAATTCTTTTGTGAAACATTGTCTCCCTCTTGTGGACCACCGAATTTTAAATGTGGTGTATTATATGTATTTAAAAAAAAAGGAAAAATGGTGTCTGTGCTGATTTTGACTATGCTTGTCTTGTCCATCTACACCTGTGTGAGTATTGTAATGCTTTGGACCAATCAGGTGCGCTGCCTGCAGTAGATAGAATCTGAGCACGGAACCTTCACGTGCAGTCACAATGAGCCTTTGGCCATTGTCTCCGGAACTCTCACGTGTCACAATGGGCTCTTGGCCTATAACAGGCAGTGAAAAATGGCCGCCGTCTTCAGTCTGCTGCTGGTGCAGCAGCAGACCACATGGCAGGGGGGGTCTGTGCCCAGCTTCAGGAGAGTTGGGAAGACAACTGCTCGCCTGTCTGTTTTTTGAATTTCCCACTCAGTTACTGCACACTTTAGAGCAAAAGGGGGATGGAGGGTGTGTTAAAATAGGTGGAGATATGCAGATTCAAAACGCGTTGTGCACAGCTTGAACACACACACATACACAGTAGAACTGTAATTGAGAAGGCCTCCAGAGCTTCTAGAAATGCCTTCCCCTTGGCAATTTTTGCTCTCTCTCCACAATGGGTGTCGGTTTTAGGCCTTGGTGCGGCAGAAGTGGCAAACCATTTCTGGTTATCTCTTCTCTGCCTTTCGCAACCGTCGTCGTCGCCGCCGCTCAAGATCAAGTGTAGTATCTGATACGTCCCCTATTTGGGGACCAGTTGGGGGCTTTGCTTTCACCTATGTATGTCAAACATTGTATTGCATTCAATATGCAATCAATCAATGTGTCTTTACTGGTTGCAACAGGTGTGTTAAGATGTAGGCCTGTATTAGGCCTTTGTTACAGTGTTGCAAATATACTGTGCCATCTACAAAATTAGGCCCCGGCTGTCAGTACTGTTTAAATTGAAGTATCCAATGAGTAGCTCTGCCATATATACCACTTTTCTGACTGCATGAATTCTTTTGTGAAACATTGTCTCCCTCTTGTGGACCACCGAATTTTAAATGTGGTGTATTATATGTATTTAAAAAAAAAGGAAAAATGGTGTCTGTGCTGATTTTGACTATGCTTGTCTTGTCCATCTACACCTGTGTGAGTATTGTAATGCTTTGGACCAATCAGGTGCGCTGCCTGCAGTAGATAGAATCTGAGCACGGAACCTTCACGTGCAGTCACAATGAGCCTTTGGCCATTGTCTCCGGAACTCTCACGTGTCACAATGGGCTCTTGGCCTATAACAGGCAGTGAAAAATGGCCGCCGTCTTCAGTCTGCTGCTGGTGCAGCAGCAGACCACATGGCAGGGGGGGTCTGTGCCCAGCTTCAGGAGAGTTGGGAAGACAACTGCTCGCCTGTCTGTTTTTTGAATTTCCCACTCAGTTACTGCACACTTTAGAGCAAAAGGGGGATGGAGGGTGTGTTAAAATAGGTGGAGATATGCAGATTCAAAACGCGTTGTGCACAGCTTGAACACACACACATACACAGTAGAACTGTCATTGAGAAGGCCTCCAGAGCTTCTAGAAATGCCTTCCCCTTGGCAATTTTTGCTCTCTCCACAATGGGTGTCGGTTTTAGGCCTTGGTGCGGCAGAAGTGGCAAACCATTTCTGGTTATCTCTCCTCTGCCTTTCGCATCCGTCGTCGTCGCCGCCGCTCAAGATCAAGTGTAGTATCTGATACGTCCCGTATTTGGGGACGAGTTGGGGGCTTTGCTTTCACCTATGTATATCAAACATTGTATTGCATTCAATATGCAATCAATCAATGTGTCTTTACTGGTTGCAACAGGTGTGTTAAGATGTAGGCCTGTATTAGGCCTTTGTTACAGTGTTGCAAATATACTGTGCCATCTACAAAATTAGGCCCCGGCTGTCAGTACTGTTTAAATTGAAGTATCCAATGAGTAGCTCTGCCATATATACCACTTTTCTGACTGCATGAATTCTTTTGTGAAACATTGTCTCCCTCTTGTGGACCACCGAATTTTAAATGTGGTGTATTATATGTATTTAAAAAAAAAGGAAAAATGGTGTCTGTGCTGATTTTGACTATGCTTGTCTTGTCCATCTACACCTGTGTGAGTATTGTAATGCTTTGGACCAATCAGGTGCGCTGCCTGCAGTAGATAGAATCTGAGCACGGAACCTTCACGTGCAGTCACAATGAGCCTTTGGCCATTGTCTCCGGAACTCTCACGTGTCACAATGGGCTCTTGGCCTATAACAGGCAGTGAAACATGGCCGCCGTCTTCAGTCTGCTGCTGGTGCAGCAGCAGACCACATGGCAGGGGGGGTCTGTGCCCAGCTTCAGGAGAGTTGGGAAGACAACTGCTCGCCTGTCTGTTTTTTGAATTTCCCACTCAGTTACTGCACACTTTAGAGCAAAAGGGGGATGGAGGGTGTGTTAAAATAGGTGGAGATATGCAGATTCAAAACGCGTTGTGCACAGCTTGAACACACACACATACACAGTAGAACTGTAATTGAGAAGGCCTCCAGAGCTTCTAGAAATGCCTTCCCCTTGGCAATTTTTGCTCTCTCTCCACAATGGGTGTCGGTTTTAGGCCTTGGTGCGGCAGAAGTGGCAAACCATTTCTGGTTATCTCTCCTCTGCCTTTCGCATCCGTCGTCGTCGCCGCCGCTCAAGATCAAGTGTAGTATCTGATACGTCCCGTATTTGGGGACGAGTTGGGGGCTTTGCTTTCACCTATGTATATCAAACATTGTATTGCATTCAATATGCAATCAATCAATGTGTCTTTACTGGTTGCAACAGGTGTGTTAAGATGTAGGCCTGTATTAGGCCTTTGTTACAGTGTTGCAAATATACTGTGCCATCTACAAAATTAGGCCCCGGCTGTCAGTACTGTTTAAATTGAAGTATCCAATGAGTAGCTCTGCCATATATACCACTTTTCTGACTGCATGAATTCTTTTGTGAAACATTGTCTCCCTCTTGTGGACCACCGAATTTTAAATGTGGTGTATTATATGTATTTAAAAAAAAAGGAAAAATGGTGTCTGTGCTGATTTTGACTATGCTTGTCTTGTCCATCTACACCTGTGTGAGTATTGTAATGCTTTGGACCAATCAGGTGCGCTGCCTGCAGTAGATAGAATCTGAGCACGGAACCTTCACGTGCAGTCACAATGAGCCTTTGGCCATTGTCTCCGGAACTCTCACGTGTCACAATGGGCTCTTGGCCTATAACAGGCAGTGAAAAATGGCCGCCGTCTTCAGTCTGCTGCTGGTGCAGCAGCAGACCACATGGCAGGGGGGGTCTGTGCCCAGCTTCAGGAGAGTTGGGAAGACAACTGCTCGCCTGTCTGTTTTTTGAATTTCCCACTCAGTTACTGCACACTTTAGAGCAAAAGGGGGATGGAGGGTGTGTTAAAATAGGTGGAGATATGCAGATTCAAAACGCGTTGTGCACAGCTTGAACACACACACATACACAGTAGAACTGTCATTGAGAAGGCCTCCAGAGCTTCTAGAAATGCCTTCCCCTTGGCAATTTTTGCTCTCTCTCCACAATGGGTGTCGGTTTTAGGCCTTGGTGCGGCAGAAGTGGCAAACCATTTCTGGTTATCTCTTCTCTGCCTTTCGCAACCGTCGTCGTCGCCGCCGCTCAAGATCAAGTGTAGTATCTGATACGTCCCCTATTTGGGGACCAGTTGGGGGCTTTGCTTTCACCTATGTATGTCAAACATTGTATTGCATTCAATATGCAATCAATCAATGTGTCTTTACTGGTTGCAACAGGTGTGTTAAGATGTAGGCCTGTATTAGGCCTTTGTTACAGTGTTGCAAATATACTGTGCCATCTACAAAATTAGGCCCCGGCTGTCAGTACTGTTTAAATTGAAGTATCCAATGAGTAGCTCTGCCATATATACCACTTTTCTGACGGCATGAATTCTTTTGTGAAACATTGTCTCCCTCTTGTGGACCACCGAATTTTAAATGTGGTGTATTATATGTATTTAAAAAAAAAGGAAAAATGGTGTCTGTGCTGATTTTGACTATGCTTGTCTTGTCCATCTACACCTGTGTGAGTATTGTAATGCTTTGGACCAATCAGGTGCGCTGCCTGCAGTAGATAGAATCTGAGCACGGAACCTTCACGTGCAGTCACAATGAGCCTTTGGCCATTGTCTCCGGAACTCTCACGTGTCACAATGGGCTCTTGGCCTATAACAGGCAGTGAAAAATGGCCGCCGTCTTCAGTCTGCTGCTGGTGCAGCAGCAGACCACATGGCAGGGGGGGTCTGTGCCCAGCTTCAGGAGAGTTGGGAAGACAACTGCTCGCCTGTCTGTTTTTTGAATTTCCCACTCAGTTACTGCACACTTTAGAGCAAAAGGGGGATGGAGGGTGTGTTAAAATAGGTGGAGATATGCAGATTCAAAACGCGTTGTGCACAGCTTGAACACACACACATACACAGTAGAACTGTCATTGAGAAGGCCTCCAGAGCTTCTAGAAATGCCTTCCCCTTGGCAATTTTTGCTCTCTCTCCACAATGGGTGTCGGTTTTAGGCCTTGGTGCGGCAGAAGTGGCAAACCATTTCTGGTTATCTCTCCTCTGCCTTTCGCATCCGTCGTCGTCGCCGCCGCTCAAGATCAAGTGTAGTATCTGATACGTCCCGTATTTGGGGACGAGTTGGGGGCTTTGCTTTCACCTATGTATATCAAACATTGTATTGCATTCAATATGCAATCAATCAATGTGTCTTTACTGGTTGCAACAGGTGTGTTAAGATGTAGGCCTGTATTAGGCCTTTGTTACAGTGTTGCAAATATACTGTGCCATCTACAAAATTAGGCCCCGGCTGTCAGTACTGTTTAAATTGAAGTATCCAATGAGTAGCTCTGCCATATATACCACTTTTCTGACTGCATGAATTCTTTTGTGAAACATTGTCTCCCTCTTGTGGACCACCGAATTTTAAATGTGGTGTATTATATGTATTTAAAAAAAAAGGAAAAATGGTGTCTGTGCTGATTTTGACTATGCTTGTCTTGTCCATCTACACCTGTGTGAGTATTGTAATGCTTTGGACCAATCAGGTGCGCTGCCTGCAGTAGATAGAATCTGAGCACGGAACCTTCACGTGCAGTCACAATGAGCCTTTGGCCATTGTCTCCGGAACTCTCACGTGTCACAATGGGCTCTTGGCCTATAACAGGCAGTGAAAAATGGCCGCCGTCTTCAGTCTGCTGCTGGTGCAGCAGCAGACCACATGGCAGGGGGGGTCTGTGCCCAGCTTCAGGAGAGTTGGGAAGACAACTGCTCGCCTGTCTGTTTTTTGAATTTCCCACTCAGTTACTGCACACTTTAGAGCAAAAGGGGGATGGAGGGTGTGTTAAAATAGGTGGAGATATGCAGATTCAAAACGCGTTGTGCACAGCTTGAACACACACACATACACAGTAGAACTGTAATTGAGAAGGCCTCCAGAGCTTCTAGAAATGCCTTCCCCTTGGCAATTTTTGCTCTCTCTCCACAATGGGTGTCGGTTTTAGGCCTTGGTGCGGCAGAAGTGGCAAACCATTTCTGGTTATCTCTTCTCTGCCTTTCGCAACCGTCGTCGTCGCCGCCGCTCAAGATCAAGTGTAGTATCTGATACGTCCCCTATTTGGGGACCAGTTGGGGGCTTTGCTTTCACCTATGTATGTCAAACATTGTATTGCATTCAATATGCAATCAATCAATGTGTCTTTACTGGTTGCAACAGGTGTGTTAAGATGTAGGCCTGTATTAGGCCTTTGTTACAGTGTTGCAAATATACTGTGCCATCTACAAAATTAGGCCCCGGCTGTCAGTACTGTTTAAATTGAAGTATCCAATGAGTAGCTCTGCCATATATACCACTTTTCTGACTGCATGAATTCTTTTGTGAAACATTGTCTCCCTCTTGTGGACCACCGAATTTTAAATGTGGTGTATTATATGCATTTTAAAAAAAAGGAAAAATGGTGTCTGTGCTGATTTTGACTATGCTTGTCTTGTCCATCTACACCTGTGTGAGTATTGTAATGCTTTGGACCAATCAGGTGCGCTGCCTGCAGTAGATAGAATCTGAGCACGGAACCTTCACGTGCAGTCACAATGAGCCTTTGGCCATTGTCTCCGGAACTCTCACGTGTCACAATGGGCTCTTGGCCTATAACAGGCAGTGAAAAATGGCCGCCGTCTTCAGTCTGCTGCTGGTGCAGCAGCAGACCACATGGCAGGGGGGGTCTGTGCCCAGCTTCAGGAGAGTTGGGAAGACAACTGCTCGCCTGTCTGTTTTTTGAATTTCCCACTCAGTTACTGCACACTTTAGAGCAAAAGGGGGATGGAGGGTGTGTTAAAATAGGTGGAGATATGCAGATTCAAAACGCGTTGTGCACAGCTTGAACACACACACATACACAGTAGAACTGTCATTGAGAAGGCCTCCAGAGCTTCTAGAAATGCCTTCCCCTTGGCAATTTTTGCTCTCTCCACAATGGGTGTCGGTTTTAGGCCTTGGTGCGGCAGAAGTGGCAAACCATTTCTGGTTATCTCTCCTCTGCCTTTCGCATCCGTCGTCGTCGCCGCCGCTCAAGATCAAGTGTAGTATCTGATACGTCCCGTATTTGGGGACCAGTTGGGGGCTTTGCTTTCACCTATGTATGTCAAACATTGTATTGCATTCAATATGCAATCAATCAATGTGTCTTTACTGGTTGCAACAGGTGTGTTAAGATGTAGGCCTGTATTAGGCCTTTGTTACAGTGTTGCAAATATACTGTGCCATCTACAAAATTAGGCCCCGGCTGTCAGTACTGTTTAAATTGAAGTATCCAATGAGTAGCTCTGCCATATATACCACTTTTCTGACGGCATGAATTCTTTTGTGAAACATTGTCTCCCTCTTGTGGACCACCGAATTTTAAATGTGGTGTATTATATGTATTTAAAAAAAAAGGAAAAATGGTGTCTGTGCTGATTTTGACTATGCTTGTCTTGTCCATCTACACCTGTGTGAGTATTGTAATGCTTTGGACCAATCAGGTGCGCTGCCTGCAGTAGATAGAATCTGAGCACGGAACCTTCACGTGCAGTCACAATGAGCCTTTGGCCATTGTCTCCGGAACTCTCACGTGTCACAATGGGCTCTTGGCCTATAACAGGCAGTGAAAAATGGCCGCCGTCTTCAGTCTGCTGCTGGTGCAGCAGCAGACCACATGGCAGGGGGGGTCTGTGCCCAGCTTCAGGAGAGTTGGGAAGACAACTGCTCGCCTGTCTGTTTTTTGAATTTCCCACTCAGTTACTGCACACTTTAGAGCAAAAGGGGGATGGAGGGTGTGTTAAAATAGGTGGAGATATGCAGATTCAAAACGCGTTGTGCACAGCTTGAACACACACACATACACAGTAGAACTGTCATTGAGAAGGCCTCCAGAGCTTCTAGAAATGCCTTCCCCTTGGCAATTTTTGCTCTCTCTCCACAATGGGTGTCGGTTTTAGGCCTTGGTGCGGCAGAAGTGGCAAACCATTTCTGGTTATCTCTTCTCTGCCTTTCGCAACCGTCGTCGTCGCCGCCGCTCAAGATCAAGTGTAGTATCTGATACGTCCCCTATTTGGGGACCAGTTGGGGGCTTTGCTTTCACCTATGTATGTCAAACATTGTATTGCATTCAATATGCAATCAATCAATGTGTCTTTACTGGTTGCAACAGGTGTGTTAAGATGTAGGCCTGTATTAGGCCTTTGTTACAGTGTTGCAAATATACTGTGCCATCTACAAAATTAGGCCCCGGCTGTCAGTACTGTTTAAATTGAAGTATCCAATGAGTAGCTCTGCCATATATACCACTTTTCTGACGGCATGAATTCTTTTGTGAAACATTGTCTCCCTCTTGTGGACCACCGAATTTTAAATGTGGTGTATTATATGTATTTAAAAAAAAAGGAAAAATGGTGTCTGTGCTGATTTTGACTATGCTTGTCTTGTCCATCTACACCTGTGTGAGTATTGTAATGCTTTGGACCAATCAGGTGCGCTGCCTGCAGTAGATAGAATCTGAGCACGGAACCTTCACGTGCAGTCACAATGAGCCTTTGGCCATTGTCTCCGGAACTCTCACGTGTCACAATGGGCTCTTGGCCTATAACAGGCAGTGAAAAATGGCCGCCGTCTTCAGTCTGCTGCTGGTGCAGCAGCAGACCACATGGCAGGGGGGGTCTGTGCCCAGCTTCAGGAGAGTTGGGAAGACAACTGCTCGCCTGTCTGTTTTTTGAATTTCCCACTCAGTTACTGCACACTTTAGAGCAAAAGGGGGATGGAGGGTGTGTTAAAATAGGTGGAGATATGCAGATTCAAAACGCGTTGTGCACAGCTTGAACACACACACATACACAGTAGAACTGTCATTGAGAAGGCCTCCAGAGCTTCTAGAAATGCCTTCCCCTTGGCAATTTTTGCTCTCTCTCCACAATGGGTGTCGGTTTTAGGCCTTGGTGCGGCAGAAGTGGCAAACCATTTCTGGTTATCTCTCCTCTGCCTTTCGCATCCGTCGTCGTCGCCGCCGCTCAAGATCAAGTGTAGTATCTGATACGTCCCGTATTTGGGGACGAGTTGGGGGCTTTGCTTTCACCTATGTATATCAAACATTGTATTGCATTCAATATGCAATCAATCAATGTGTCTTTACTGGTTGCAACAGGTGTGTTAAGATGTAGGCCTGTATTAGGCCTTTGTTACAGTGTTGCAAATATACTGTGCCATCTACAAAATTAGGCCCCGGCTGTCAGTACTGTTTAAATTGAAGTATCCAATGAGTAGCTCTGCCATATATACCACTTTTCTGACTGCATGAATTCTTTTGTGAAACATTGTCTCCCTCTTGTGGACCACCGAATTTTAAATGTGGTGTATTATATGTATTTAAAAAAAAAGGAAAAATGGTGTCTGTGCTGATTTTGACTATGCTTGTCTTGTCCATCTACACCTGTGTGAGTATTGTAATGCTTTGGACCAATCAGGTGCGCTGCCTGCAGTAGATAGAATCTGAGCACGGAACCTTCACGTGCAGTCACAATGAGCCTTTGGCCATTGTCTCCGGAACTCTCACGTGTCACAATGGGCTCTTGGCCTATAACAGGCAGTGAAAAATGGCCGCCGTCTTCAGTCTGCTGCTGGTGCAGCAGCAGACCACATGGCAGGGGGGGTCTGTGCCCAGCTTCAGGAGAGTTGGGAAGACAACTGCTCGCCTGTCTGTTTTTTGAATTTCCCACTCAGTTACTGCACACTTTAGAGCAAAAGGGGGATGGAGGGTGTGTTAAAATAGGTGGAGATATGCAGATTCAAAACGCGTTGTGCACAGCTTGAACACACACACATACACAGTAGAACTGTAATTGAGAAGGCCTCCAGAGCTTCTAGAAATGCCTTCCCCTTGGCAATTTTTGCTCTCTCTCCACAATGGGTGTCGGTTTTAGGCCTTGGTGCGGCAGAAGTGGCAAACCATTTCTGGTTATCTCTTCTCTGCCTTTCGCAACCGTCGTCGTCGCCGCCGCTCAAGATCAAGTGTAGTATCTGATACGTCCCCTATTTGGGGACCAGTTGGGGGCTTTGCTTTCACCTATGTATGTCAAACATTGTATTGCATTCAATATGCAATCAATCAATGTGTCTTTACTGGTTGCAACAGGTGTGTTAAGATGTAGGCCTGTATTAGGCCTTTGTTACAGTGTTGCAAATATACTGTGCCATCTACAAAATTAGGCCCCGGCTGTCAGTACTGTTTAAATTGAAGTATCCAATGAGTAGCTCTGCCATATATACCACTTTTCTGACTGCATGAATTCTTTTGTGAAACATTGTCTCCCTCTTGTGGACCACCGAATTTTAAATGTGGTGTATTATATGTATTTAAAAAAAAAGGAAAAATGGTGTCTGTGCTGATTTTGACTATGCTTGTCTTGTCCATCTACACCTGTGTGAGTATTGTAATGCTTTGGACCAATCAGGTGCGCTGCCTGCAGTAGATAGAATCTGAGCACGGAACCTTCACGTGCAGTCACAATGAGCCTTTGGCCATTGTCTCCGGAACTCTCACGTGTCACAATGGGCTCTTGGCCTATAACAGGCAGTGAAAAATGGCCGCCGTCTTCAGTCTGCTGCTGGTGCAGCAGCAGACCACATGGCAGGGGGGGTCTGTGCCCAGCTTCAGGAGAGTTGGGAAGACAACTGCTCGCCTGTCTGTTTTTTGAATTTCCCACTCAGTTACTGCACACTTTAGAGCAAAAGGGGGATGGAGGGTGTGTTAAAATAGGTGGAGATATGCAGATTCAAAACGCGTTGTGCACAGCTTGAACACACACACATACACAGTAGAACTGTCATTGAGAAGGCCTCCAGAGCTTCTAGAAATGCCTTCCCCTTGGCAATTTTTGCTCTCTCCACAATGGGTGTCGGTTTTAGGCCTTGGTGCGGCAGAAGTGGCAAACCATTTCTGGTTATCTCTCCTCTGCCTTTCGCATCCGTCGTCGTCGCCGCCGCTCAAGATCAAGTGTAGTATCTGATACGTCCCGTATTTGGGGACGAGTTGGGGGCTTTGCTTTCACCTATGTATATCAAACATTGTATTGCATTCAATATGCAATCAATCAATGTGTCTTTACTGGTTGCAACAGGTGTGTTAAGATGTAGGCCTGTATTAGGCCTTTGTTACAGTGTTGCAAATATACTGTGCCATCTACAAAATTAGGCCCCGGCTGTCAGTACTGTTTAAATTGAAGTATCCAATGAGTAGCTCTGCCATATATACCACTTTTCTGACTGCATGAATTCTTTTGTGAAACATTGTCTCCCTCTTGTGGACCACCGAATTTTAAATGTGGTGTATTATATGTATTTAAAAAAAAAGGAAAAATGGTGTCTGTGCTGATTTTGACTATGCTTGTCTTGTCCATCTACACCTGTGTGAGTATTGTAATGCTTTGGACCAATCAGGTGCGCTGCCTGCAGTAGATAGAATCTGAGCACGGAACCTTCACGTGCAGTCACAATGAGCCTTTGGCCATTGTCTCCGGAACTCTCACGTGTCACAATGGGCTCTTGGCCTATAACAGGCAGTGAAACATGGCCGCCGTCTTCAGTCTGCTGCTGGTGCAGCAGCAGACCACATGGCAGGGGGGGTCTGTGCCCAGCTTCAGGAGAGTTGGGAAGACAACTGCTCGCCTGTCTGTTTTTTGAATTTCCCACTCAGTTACTGCACACTTTAGAGCAAAAGGGGGATGGAGGGTGTGTTAAAATAGGTGGAGATATGCAGATTCAAAACGCGTTGTGCACAGCTTGAACACACACACATACACAGTAGAACTGTAATTGAGAAGGCCTCCAGAGCTTCTAGAAATGCCTTCCCCTTGGCAATTTTTGCTCTCTCTCCACAATGGGTGTCGGTTTTAGGCCTTGGTGCGGCAGAAGTGGCAAACCATTTCTGGTTATCTCTCCTCTGCCTTTCGCATCCGTCGTCGTCGCCGCCGCTCAAGATCAAGTGTAGTATCTGATACGTCCCGTATTTGGGGACGAGTTGGGGGCTTTGCTTTCACCTATGTATATCAAACATTGTATTGCATTCAATATGCAATCAATCAATGTGTCTTTACTGGTTGCAACAGGTGTGTTAAGATGTAGGCCTGTATTAGGCCTTTGTTACAGTGTTGCAAATATACTGTGCCATCTACAAAATTAGGCCCCGGCTGTCAGTACTGTTTAAATTGAAGTATCCAATGAGTAGCTCTGCCATATATACCACTTTTCTGACTGCATGAATTCTTTTGTGAAACATTGTCTCCCTCTTGTGGACCACCGAATTTTAAATGTGGTGTATTATATGTATTTAAAAAAAAAGGAAAAATGGTGTCTGTGCTGATTTTGACTATGCTTGTCTTGTCCATCTACACCTGTGTGAGTATTGTAATGCTTTGGACCAATCAGGTGCGCTGCCTGCAGTAGATAGAATCTGAGCACGGAACCTTCACGTGCAGTCACAATGAGCCTTTGGCCATTGTCTCCGGAACTCTCACGTGTCACAATGGGCTCTTGGCCTATAACAGGCAGTGAAAAATGGCCGCCGTCTTCAGTCTGCTGCTGGTGCAGCAGCAGACCACATGGCAGGGGGGGTCTGTGCCCAGCTTCAGGAGAGTTGGGAAGACAACTGCTCGCCTGTCTGTTTTTTGAATTTCCCACTCAGTTACTGCACACTTTAGAGCAAAAGGGGGATGGAGGGTGTGTTAAAATAGGTGGAGATATGCAGATTCAAAACGCGTTGTGCACAGCTTGAACACACACACATACACAGTAGAACTGTCATTGAGAAGGCCTCCAGAGCTTCTAGAAATGCCTTCCCCTTGGCAATTTTTGCTCTCTCTCCACAATGGGTGTCGGTTTTAGGCCTTGGTGCGGCAGAAGTGGCAAACCATTTCTGGTTATCTCTTCTCTGCCTTTCGCAACCGTCGTCGTCGCCGCCGCTCAAGATCAAGTGTAGTATCTGATACGTCCCCTATTTGGGGACCAGTTGGGGGCTTTGCTTTCACCTATGTATGTCAAACATTGTATTGCATTCAATATGCAATCAATCAATGTGTCTTTACTGGTTGCAACAGGTGTGTTAAGATGTAGGCCTGTATTAGGCCTTTGTTACAGTGTTGCAAATATACTGTGCCATCTACAAAATTAGGCCCCGGCTGTCAGTACTGTTTAAATTGAAGTATCCAATGAGTAGCTCTGCCATATATACCACTTTTCTGACTGCATGAATTCTTTTGTGAAACATTGTCTCCCTCTTGTGGACCACCGAATTTTAAATGTGGTGTATTATATGTATTTTAAAAAAAAGGAAAAATGGTGTCTGTGCTGATTTTGACTATGCTTGTCTTGTCCATCTACACCTGTGTGAGTATTGTAATGCTTTGGACCAATCAGGTGCGCTGCCTGCAGTAGATAGAATCTGAGCACGGAACCTTCACGTGCAGTCACAATGAGCCTTTGGCCATTGTCTCCGGAACTCTCACGTGTCACAATGGGCTCTTGGCCTATAACAGGCAGTGAAAAATGGCCGCCGTCTTCAGTCTGCTGCTGGTGCAGCAGCAGACCACATGGCAGGGGGGGTCTGTGCCCAGCTTCAGGAGAGTTGGGAAGACAACTGCTCGCCTGTCTGTTTTTTGAATTTCCCACTCAGTTACTGCACACTTTAGAGCAAAAGGGGGATGGAGGGTGTGTTAAAATAGGTGGAGATATGCAGATTCAAAACGCGTTGTGCACAGCTTGAACACACACACATACACAGTAGAACTGTCATTGAGAAGGCCTCCAGAGCTTCTAGAAATGCCTTCCCCTTGGCAATTTTTGCTCTCTCCACAATGGGTGTCGGTTTTAGGCCTTGGTGCGGCAGAAGTGGCAAACCATTTCTGGTTATCTCTCCTCTGCCTTTCGCATCCGTCGTCGTCGCCGCCGCTCAAGATCAAGTGTAGTATCTGATACGTCCCGTATTTGGGGACCAGTTGGGGGCTTTGCTTTCACCTATGTATGTCAAACATTGTATTGCATTCAATATGCAATCAATCAATGTGTCTTTACTGGTTGCAACAGGTGTGTTAAGATGTAGGCCTGTATTAGGCCTTTGTTACAGTGTTGCAAATATACTGTGCCATCTACAAAATTAGGCCCCGGCTGTCAGTACTGTTTAAATTGAAGTATCCAATGAGTAGCTCTGCCATATATACCACTTTTCTGACGGCATGAATTCTTTTGTGAAACATTGTCTCCCTCTTGTGGACCACCGAATTTTAAATGTGGTGTATTATATGTATTTAAAAAAAAAGGAAAAATGGTGTCTGTGCTGATTTTGACTATGCTTGTCTTGTCCATCTACACCTGTGTGAGTATTGTAATGCTTTGGACCAATCAGGTGCGCTGCCTGCAGTAGATAGAATCTGAGCACGGAACCTTCACGTGCAGTCACAATGAGCCTTTGGCCATTGTCTCCGGAACTCTCACGTGTCACAATGGGCTCTTGGCCTATAACAGGCAGTGAAAAATGGCCGCCGTCTTCAGTCTGCTGCTGGTGCAGCAGCAGACCACATGGCAGGGGGGGTCTGTGCCCAGCTTCAGGAGAGTTGGGAAGACAACTGCTCGCCTGTCTGTTTTTTGAATTTCCCACTCAGTTACTGCACACTTTAGAGCAAAAGGGGGATGGAGGGTGTGTTAAAATAGGTGGAGATATGCAGATTCAAAACGCGTTGTGCACAGCTTGAACACACACACATACACAGTAGAACTGTCATTGAGAAGGCCTCCAGAGCTTCTAGAAATGCCTTCCCCTTGGCAATTTTTGCTCTCTCTCCACAATGGGTGTCGGTTTTAGGCCTTGGTGCGGCAGAAGTGGCAAACCATTTCTGGTTATCTCTTCTCTGCCTTTCGCAACCGTCGTCGTCGCCGCCGCTCAAGATCAAGTGTAGTATCTGATACGTCCCCTATTTGGGGACCAGTTGGGGGCTTTGCTTTCACCTATGTATGTCAAACATTGTATTGCATTCAATATGCAATCAATCAATGTGTCTTTACTGGTTGCAACAGGTGTGTTAAGATGTAGGCCTGTATTAGGCCTTTGTTACAGTGTTGCAAATATACTGTGCCATCTACAAAATTAGGCCCCGGCTGTCAGTACTGTTTAAATTGAAGTATCCAATGAGTAGCTCTGCCATATATACCACTTTTCTGACTGCATGAATTCTTTTGTGAAACATTGTCTCCCTCTTGTGGACCACCGAATTTTAAATGTGGTGTATTATATGCATTTTAAAAAAAAGGAAAAATGGTGTCTGTGCTGATTTTGACTATGCTTGTCTTGTCCATCTACACCTGTGTGAGTATTGTAATGCTTTGGACCAATCAGGTGCGCTGCCTGCAGTAGATAGAATCTGAGCACGGAACCTTCACGTGCAGTCACAATGAGCCTTTGGCCATTGTCTCCGGAACTCTCACGTGTCACAATGGGCTCTTGGCCTATAACAGGCAGTGAAAAATGGCCGCCGTCTTCAGTCTGCTGCTGGTGCAGCAGCAGACCACATGGCAGGGGGGGTCTGTGCCCAGCTTCAGGAGAGTTGGGAAGACAACTGCTCGCCTGTCTGTTTTTTGAATTTCCCACTCAGTTACTGCACACTTTAGAGCAAAAGGGGGATGGAGGGTGTGTTAAAATAGGTGGAGATATGCAGATTCAAAACGCGTTGTGCACAGCTTGAACACACACACATACACAGTAGAACTGTCATTGAGAAGGCCTCCAGAGCTTCTAGAAATGCCTTCCCCTTGGCAATTTTTGCTCTCTCCACAATGGGTGTCGGTTTTAGGCCTTGGTGCGGCAGAAGTGGCAAACCATTTCTGGTTATCTCTCCTCTGCCTTTCGCATCCGTCGTCGTCGCCGCCGCTCAAGATCAAGTGTAGTATCTGATACGTCCCGTATTTGGGGACCAGTTGGGGGCTTTGCTTTCACCTATGTATGTCAAACATTGTATTGCATTCAATATGCAATCAATCAATGTGTCTTTACTGGTTGCAACAGGTGTGTTAAGATGTAGGCCTGTATTAGGCCTTTGTTACAGTGTTGCAAATATACTGTGCCATCTACAAAATTAGGCCCCGGCTGTCAGTACTGTTTAAATTGAAGTATCCAATGAGTAGCTCTGCCATATATACCACTTTTCTGACGGCATGAATTCTTTTGTGAAACATTGTCTCCCTCTTGTGGACCACCGAATTTTAAATGTGGTGTATTATATGTATTTAAAAAAAAGGAAAAATGGTGTCTGTGCTGATCTTGACTATGCTTGTCTTGTCCATCTACACCTGTGTGAGTATTGTAATGCTTTGGACCAATCAGGTGCGCTGCCTGCAGTAGATAGAATCTGAGCACGGAACCTTCACGTGCAGTCACAATGAGCCTTTGGCCATTGTCTCCGGAACTCTCACGTGTCACAATGGGCTCTTGGCCTATAACAGGCAGTGAAAAATGGCCGCCGTCTTCAGTCTGCTGCTGGTGCAGCAGCAGACCACATGGCAGGGGGGGTCTGTGCCCAGCTTCAGGAGAGTTGGGAAGACAACTGCTCGCCTGTCTGTTTTTTGAATTTCCCACTCAGTTACTGCACACTTTAGAGCAAAAGGGGGATGGAGGGTGTGTTAAAATAGGTGGAGATATGCAGATTCAAAACGCGTTGTGCACAGCTTGAACACACACACATACACAGTAGAACTGTCATTGAGAAGGCCTCCAGAGCTTCTAGAAATGCCTTCCCCTTGGCAATTTTTGCTCTCTCTCCACAATGGGTGTCGGTTTTAGGCCTTGGTGCGGCAGAAGTGGCAAACCATTTCTGGTTATCTCTTCTCTGCCTTTCGCAACCGTCGTCGTCGCCGCCGCTCAAGATCAAGTGTAGTATCTGATACGTCCCCTATTTGGGGACCAGTTGGGGGCTTTGCTTTCACCTATGTATGTCAAACATTGTATTGCATTCAATATGCAATCAATCAATGTGTCTTTACTGGTTGCAACAGGTGTGTTAAGATGTAGGCCTGTATTAGGCCTTTGTTACAGTGTTGCAAATATACTGTGCCATCTACAAAATTAGGCCCCGGCTGTCAGTACTGTTTAAATTGAAGTATCCAATGAGTAGCTCTGCCATATATACCACTTTTCTGACTGCATGAATTCTTTTGTGAAACATTGTCTCCCTCTTGTGGACCACCGAATTTTAAATGTGGTGTATTATATGTATTTAAAAAAAAAGGAAAAATGGTGTCTGTGCTGATTTTGACTATGCTTGTCTTGTCCATCTACACCTGTGTGAGTATTGTAATGCTTTGGACCAATCAGGTGCGCTGCCTGCAGTAGATAGAATCTGAGCACGGAACCTTCACGTGCAGTCACAATGAGCCTTTGGCCATTGTCTCCGGAACTCTCACGTGTCACAATGGGCTCTTGGCCTATAACAGGCAGTGAAAAATGGCCGCCGTCTTCAGTCTGCTGCTGGTGCAGCAGCAGACCACATGGCAGGGGGGGTCTGTGCCCAGCTTCAGGAGAGTTGGGAAGACAACTGCTCGCCTGTCTGTTTTTTGAATTTCCCACTCAGTTACTGCACACTTTAGAGCAAAAGGGGGATGGAGGGTGTGTTAAAATAGGTGGAGATATGCAGATTCAAAACGCGTTGTGCACAGCTTGAACACACACACATACACAGTAGAACTGTCATTGAGAAGGCCTCCAGAGCTTCTAGAAATGCCTTCCCCTTGGCAATTTTTGCTCTCTCCACAATGGGTGTCGGTTTTAGGCCTTGGTGCGGCAGAAGTGGCAAACCATTTCTGGTTATCTCTCCTCTGCCTTTCGCATCCGTCATCGTCGCCGCCGCTCAAGATCAAGTGTAGTATCTGATACGTCCCGTATTTGGGGACCAGTTGGGGGCTTTGCTTTCACCTATGTATGTCAAACATTGTATTGCATTCAATATGCAATCAATCAATGTGTCTTTACTGGTTGCAACAGGTGTGTTAAGATGTAGGCCTGTATTAGGCCTTTGTTACAGTGTTGCAAATATACTGTGCCATCTACAAAATTAGGCCCCGGCTGTCAGTACTGTTTAAATTGAAGTATCCAATGAGTAGCTCTGCCATATATACCACTTTTCTGACGGCATGAATTCTTTTGTGAAACATTGTCTCCCTCTTGTGGACCACCGAATTTTAAATGTGGTGTATTATATGTATTTAAAAAAAAGGAAAAATGGTGTCTGTGCTGATCTTGACTATGCTTGTCTTGTCCATCTACACCTGTGTGAGTATTGTAATGCTTTGGACCAATCAGGTGCGCTGCCTGCAGTAGATAGAATCTGAGCACGGAACCTTCACGTGCAGTCACAATGAGCCTTTGGCCATTGTCTCCGGAACTCTCACGTGTCACAATGGGCTCTTGGCCTATAACAGGCAGTGAAAAATGGCCGCCGTCTTCAGTCTGCTGCTGGTGCAGCAGCAGACCACATGGCAGGGGGGGTCTGTGCCCAGCTTCAGGAGAGTTGGGAAGACAACTGCTCGCCTGTCTGTTTTTTGAATTTCCCACTCAGTTACTGCACACTTTAGAGCAAAAGGGGGATGGAGGGTGTGTTAAAATAGGTGGAGATATGCAGATTCAAAACGCGTTGTGCACAGCTTGAACACACACACATACACAGTAGAACTGTCATTGAGAAGGCCTCCAGAGCTTCTAGAAATGCCTTCCCCTTGGCAATTTTTGCTCTCTCCACAATGGGTGTCGGTTTTAGGCCTTGGTGCGGCAGAAGTGGCAAACCATTTCTGGTTATCTCTCCTCTGCCTTTCGCATCCATCATCGTCGCCGCCGCTCAAGATCAAGTGTAGTATCTGATACGTCCCCTATTTGGGGACCAGTTGGGGGCTTTGCTTTCACCTATGTATGTCAAACATTGTATTGCATTCAATATGCAATCAATCAATGTGTCTTTACTGGTTGCAACAGGTGTGTTAAGATGTAGGCCTGTATTAGGCCTTTGTTACAGTGTTGCAAATATACTGTGCCATCTACAAAATTAGGCCCCGGCTGTCAGTACTGTTTAAATTGAAGTATCCAATGAGTAGCTCTGCCATATATACCACTTTTCTGACTGCATGAATTCTTTTGTGAAACATTGTCTCCCTCTTGTGGACCACCGAATTTTAAATGTGGTGTATTATATGTATTTAAAAAAAAAGGAAAAATGGTGTCTGTGCTGATTTTGACTATGCTTGTCTTGTCCATCTACACCTGTGTGAGTATTGTAATGCTTTGGACCAATCAGGTGCGCTGCCTGCAGTAGATAGAATCTGAGCACGGAACCTTCACGTGCAGTCACAATGAGCCTTTGGCCATTGTCTCCGGAACTCTCACGTGTCACAATGGGCTCTTGGCCTATAACAGGCAGTGAAAAATGGCCGCCGTCTTCAGTCTGCTGCTGGTGCAGCAGCAGACCACATGGCAGGGGGGGTCTGTGCCCAGCTTCAGGAGAGTTGGGAAGACAACTGCTCGCCTGTCTGTTTTTTGAATTTCCCACTCAGTTACTGCACACTTTAGAGCAAAAGGGGGATGGAGGGTGTGTTAAAATAGGTGGAGATATGCAGATTCAAAACGCGTTGTGCACAGCTTGAACACACACACATACACAGTAGAACTGTCATTGAGAAGGCCTCCAGAGCTTCTAGAAATGCCTTCCCCTTGGCAATTTTTGCTCTCTCCACAATGGGTGTCGGTTTTAGGCCTTGGTGCGGCAGAAGTGGCAAACCATTTCTGGTTATCTCTCCTCTGCCTTTCGCATCCGTCATCGTCGCCGCCGCTCAAGATCAAGTGTAGTATCTGATACGTCCCGTATTTGGGGACCAGTTGGGGGCTTTGCTTTCACCTATGTATGTCAAACATTGTATTGCATTCAATATGCAATCAATCAATGTGTCTTTACTGGTTGCAACAGGTGTGTTAAGATGTAGGCCTGTATTAGGCCTTTGTTACAGTGTTGCAAATATACTGTGCCATCTACAAAATTAGGCCCCGGCTGTCAGTACTGTTTAAATTGAAGTATCCAATGAGTAGCTCTGCCATATATACCACTTTTCTGACTGCATGAATTCTTTTGTGAAACATTGTCTCCCTCTTGTGGACCACCGAATTTTAAATGTGGTGTATTATATGTATTTAAAAAAAAAGGAAAAATGGTGTCTGTGCTGATTTTGACTATGCTTGTCTTGTCCATCTACACCTGTGTGAGTATTGTAATGCTTTGGACCAATCAGGTGCGCTGCCTGCAGTAGATAGAATCTGAGCACGGAACCTTCACGTGCAGTCACAATGAGCCTTTGGCCATTGTCTCCGGAACTCTCACGTGTCACAATGGGCTCTTGGCCTATAACAGGCAGTGAAAAATGGCCGCCGTCTTCAGTCTGCTGCTGGTGCAGCAGCAGACCACATGGCAGGGGGGGTCTGTGCCCAGCTTCAGGAGAGTTGGGAAGACAACTGCTCGCCTGTCTGTTTTTTGAATTTCCCACTCAGTTACTGCACACTTTAGAGCAAAAGGGGGATGGAGGGTGTGTTAAAATAGGTGGAGATATGCAGATTCAAAACGCGTTGTGCACAGCTTGAACACACACACATACACAGTAGAACTGTCATTGAGAAGGCCTCCAGAGCTTCTAGAAATGCCTTCCCCTTGGCAATTTTTGCTCTCTCCACAATGGGTGTCGGTTTTAGGCCTTGGTGCGGCAGAAGTGGCAAACCATTTCTGGTTATCTCTCCTCTGCCTTTCGCATCCGTCATCGTCGCCGCCGCTCAAGATCAAGTGTAGTATCTGATACGTCCCGTATTTGGGGACCAGTTGGGGGCTTTGCTTTCACCTATGTATGTCAAACATTGTATTGCATTCAATATGCAATCAATCAATGTGTCTTTACTGGTTGCAACAGGTGTGTTAAGATGTAGGCCTGTATTAGGCCTTTGTTACAGTGTTGCAAATATACTGTGCCATCTACAAAATTAGGCCCCGGCTGTCAGTACTGTTTAAATTGAAGTATCCAATGAGTAGCTCTGCCATATATACCACTTTTCTGACGGCATGAATTCTTTTGTGAAACATTGTCTCCCTCTTGTGGACCACCGAATTTTAAATGTGGTGTATTATATGTATTTAAAAAAAAGGAAAAATGGTGTCTGTGCTGATCTTGACTATGCTTGTCTTGTCCATCTACACCTGTGTGAGTATTGTAATGCTTTGGACCAATCAGGTGCGCTGCCTGCAGTAGATAGAATCTGAGCACGGAACCTTCACGTGCAGTCACAATGAGCCTTTGGCCATTGTCTCCGGAACTCTCACGTGTCACAATGGGCTCTTGGCCTATAACAGGCAGTGAAAAATGGCCGCCGTCTTCAGTCTGCTGCTGGTGCAGCAGCAGACCACATGGCAGGGGGGGTCTGTGCCCAGCTTCAGGAGAGTTGGGAAGACAACTGCTCGCCTGTCTGTTTTTTGAATTTCCCACTCAGTTACTGCACACTTTAGAGCAAAAGGGGGATGGAGGGTGTGTTAAAATAGGTGGAGATATGCAGATTCAAAACGCGTTGTGCACAGCTTGAACACACACACATACACAGTAGAACTGTCATTGAGAAGGCCTCCAGAGCTTCTAGAAATGCCTTCCCCTTGGCAATTTTTGCTCTCTCCACAATGGGTGTCGGTTTTAGGCCTTGGTGCGGCAGAAGTGGCAAACCATTTCTGGTTATCTCTCCTCTGCCTTTCGCATCCATCATCGTCGCCGCCGCTCAAGATCAAGTGTAGTATCTGATACGTCCCCTATTTGGGGACCAGTTGGGGGCTTTGCTTTCACCTATGTATGTCAAACATTGTATTGCATTCAATATGCAATCAATCAATGTGTCTTTACTGGTTGCAACAGGTGTGTTAAGATGTAGGCCTGTATTAGGCCTTTGTTACAGTGTTGCAAATATACTGTGCCATCTACAAAATTAGGCCCCGGCTGTCAGTACTGTTTAAATTGAAGTATCCAATGAGTAGCTCTGCCATATATACCACTTTTCTGACTGCATGAATTCTTTTGTGAAACATTGTCTCCCTCTTGTGGACCACCGAATTTTAAATGTGGTGTATTATATGTATTTAAAAAAAAAGGAAAAATGGTGTCTGTGCTGATTTTGACTATGCTTGTCTTGTCCATCTACACCTGTGTGAGTATTGTAATGCTTTGGACCAATCAGGTGCGCTGCCTGCAGTAGATAGAATCTGAGCACGGAACCTTCACGTGCAGTCACAATGAGCCTTTGGCCATTGTCTCCGGAACTCTCACGTGTCACAATGGGCTCTTGGCCTATAACAGGCAGTGAAAAATGGCCGCCGTCTTCAGTCTGCTGCTGGTGCAGCAGCAGACCACATGGCAGGGGGGGTCTGTGCCCAGCTTCAGGAGAGTTGGGAAGACAACTGCTCGCCTGTCTGTTTTTTGAATTTCCCACTCAGTTACTGCACACTTTAGAGCAAAAGGGGGATGGAGGGTGTGTTAAAATAGGTGGAGATATGCAGATTCAAAACGCGTTGTGCACAGCTTGAACACACACACATACACAGTAGAACTGTCATTGAGAAGGCCTCCAGAGCTTCTAGAAATGCCTTCCCCTTGGCAATTTTTGCTCTCTCCACAATGGGTGTCGGTTTTAGGCCTTGGTGCGGCAGAAGTGGCAAACCATTTCTGGTTATCTCTCCTCTGCCTTTCGCATCCGTCATCGTCGCCGCCGCTCAAGATCAAGTGTAGTATCTGATACGTCCCGTATTTGGGGACCAGTTGGGGGCTTTGCTTTCACCTATGTATGTCAAACATTGTATTGCATTCAATATGCAATCAATCAATGTGTCTTTACTGGTTGCAACAGGTGTGTTAAGATGTAGGCCTGTATTAGGCCTTTGTTACAGTGTTGCAAATATACTGTGCCATCTACAAAATTAGGCCCCGGCTGTCAGTACTGTTTAAATTGAAGTATCCAATGAGTAGCTCTGCCATATATACCACTTTTCTGACTGCATGAATTCTTTTGTGAAACATTGTCTCCCTCTTGTGGACCACCGAATTTTAAATGTGGTGTATTATATGCATTTTAAAAAAAAGGAAAAATGGTGTCTGTGCTGATTTTGACTATGCTTGTCTTGTCCATCTACACCTGTGTGAGTATTGTAATGCTTTGGACCAATCAGGTGCGCTGCCTGCAGTAGATAGAATCTGAGCACGGAACCTTCACGTGCAGTCACAATGAGCCTTTGGCCATTGTCTCCGGAACTCTCACGTGTCACAATGGGCTCTTGGCCTATAACAGGCAGTGAAAAATGGCCGCCGTCTTCAGTCTGCTGCTGGTGCAGCAGCAGACCACATGGCAGGGGGGGTCTGTGCCCAGCTTCAGGAGAGTTGGGAAGACAACTGCTCGCCTGTCTGTTTTTTGAATTTCCCACTCAGTTACTGCACACTTTAGAGCAAAAGGGGGATGGAGGGTGTGTTAAAATAGGTGGAGATATGCAGATTCAAAACGCGTTGTGCACAGCTTGAACACACACACATACACAGTAGAACTGTCATTGAGAAGGCCTCCAGAGCTTCTAGAAATGCCTTCCCCTTGGCAATTTTTGCTCTCTCCACAATGGGTGTCGGTTTTAGGCCTTGGTGCGGCAGAAGTGGCAAACCATTTCTGGTTATCTCTCCTCTGCCTTTCGCATCCGTCGTCGTCGCCGCCGCTCAAGATCAAGTGTAGTATCTGATACGTCCCGTATTTGGGGACCAGTTGGGGGCTTTGCTTTCACCTATGTATGTCAAACATTGTATTGCATTCAATATGCAATCAATCAATGTGTCTTTACTGGTTGCAACAGGTGTGTTAAGATGTAGGCCTGTATTAGGCCTTTGTTACAGTGTTGCAAATATACTGTGCCATCTACAAAATTAGGCCCCGGCTGTCAGTACTGTTTAAATTGAAGTATCCAATGAGTAGCTCTGCCATATATACCACTTTTCTGACGGCATGAATTCTTTTGTGAAACATTGTCTCCCTCTTGTGGACCACCGAATTTTAAATGTGGTGTATTATATGTATTTAAAAAAAAAGGAAAAATGGTGTCTGTGCTGATTTTGACTATGCTTGTCTTGTCCATCTACACCTGTGTGAGTATTGTAATGCTTTGGACCAATCAGGTGCGCTGCCTGCAGTAGATAGAATCTGAGCACGGAACCTTCACGTGCAGTCACAATGAGCCTTTGGCCATTGTCTCCGGAACTCTCACGTGTCACAATGGGCTCTTGGCCTATAACAGGCAGTGAAAAATGGCCGCCGTCTTCAGTCTGCTGCTGGTGCAGCAGCAGACCACATGGCAGGGGGGGTCTGTGCCCAGCTTCAGGAGAGTTGGGAAGACAACTGCTCGCCTGTCTGTTTTTTGAATTTCCCACTCAGTTACTGCACACTTTAGAGCAAAAGGGGGATGGAGGGTGTGTTAAAATAGGTGGAGATATGCAGATTCAAAACGCGTTGTGCACAGCTTGAACACACACACATACACAGTAGAACTGTCATTGAGAAGGCCTCCAGAGCTTCTAGAAATGCCTTCCCCTTGGCAATTTTTGCTCTCTCTCCACAATGGGTGTCGGTTTTAGGCCTTGGTGCGGCAGAAGTGGCAAACCATTTCTGGTTATCTCTTCTCTGCCTTTCGCAACCGTCGTCGTCGCCGCCGCTCAAGATCAAGTGTAGTATCTGATACGTCCCCTATTTGGGGACCAGTTGGGGGCTTTGCTTTCACCTATGTATGTCAAACATTGTATTGCATTCAATATGCAATCAATCAATGTGTCTTTACTGGTTGCAACAGGTGTGTTAAGATGTAGGCCTGTATTAGGCCTTTGTTACAGTGTTGCAAATATACTGTGCCATCTACAAAATTAGGCCCCGGCTGTCAGTACTGTTTAAATTGAAGTATCCAATGAGTAGCTCTGCCATATATACCACTTTTCTGACGGCATGAATTCTTTTGTGAAACATTGTCTCCCTCTTGTGGACCACCGAATTTTAAATGTGGTGTATTATATGTATTTAAAAAAAAAGGAAAAATGGTGTCTGTGCTGATTTTGACTATGCTTGTCTTGTCCATCTACACCTGTGTGAGTATTGTAATGCTTTGGACCAATCAGGTGCGCTGCCTGCAGTAGATAGAATCTGAGCACGGAACCTTCACGTGCAGTCACAATGAGCCTTTGGCCATTGTCTCCGGAACTCTCACGTGTCACAATGGGCTCTTGGCCTATAACAGGCAGTGAAAAATGGCCGCCGTCTTCAGTCTGCTGCTGGTGCAGCAGCAGACCACATGGCAGGGGGGGTCTGTGCCCAGCTTCAGGAGAGTTGGGAAGACAACTGCTCGCCTGTCTGTTTTTTGAATTTCCCACTCAGTTACTGCACACTTTAGAGCAAAAGGGGGATGGAGGGTGTGTTAAAATAGGTGGAGATATGCAGATTCAAAACGCGTTGTGCACAGCTTGAACACACACACATACACAGTAGAACTGTCATTGAGAAGGCCTCCAGAGCTTCTAGAAATGCCTTCCCCTTGGCAATTTTTGCTCTCTCTCCACAATGGGTGTCGGTTTTAGGCCTTGGTGCGGCAGAAGTGGCAAACCATTTCTGGTTATCTCTCCTCTGCCTTTCGCATCCGTCGTCGTCGCCGCCGCTCAAGATCAAGTGTAGTATCTGATACGTCCCGTATTTGGGGACGAGTTGGGGGCTTTGCTTTCACCTATGTATATCAAACATTGTATTGCATTCAATATGCAATCAATCAATGTGTCTTTACTGGTTGCAACAGGTGTGTTAAGATGTAGGCCTGTATTAGGCCTTTGTTACAGTGTTGCAAATATACTGTGCCATCTACAAAATTAGGCCCCGGCTGTCAGTACTGTTTAAATTGAAGTATCCAATGAGTAGCTCTGCCATATATACCACTTTTCTGACTGCATGAATTCTTTTGTGAAACATTGTCTCCCTCTTGTGGACCACCGAATTTTAAATGTGGTGTATTATATGTATTTAAAAAAAAAGGAAAAATGGTGTCTGTGCTGATTTTGACTATGCTTGTCTTGTCCATCTACACCTGTGTGAGTATTGTAATGCTTTGGACCAATCAGGTGCGCTGCCTGCAGTAGATAGAATCTGAGCACGGAACCTTCACGTGCAGTCACAATGAGCCTTTGGCCATTGTCTCCGGAACTCTCACGTGTCACAATGGGCTCTTGGCCTATAACAGGCAGTGAAAAATGGCCGCCGTCTTCAGTCTGCTGCTGGTGCAGCAGCAGACCACATGGCAGGGGGGGTCTGTGCCCAGCTTCAGGAGAGTTGGGAAGACAACTGCTCGCCTGTCTGTTTTTTGAATTTCCCACTCAGTTACTGCACACTTTAGAGCAAAAGGGGGATGGAGGGTGTGTTAAAATAGGTGGAGATATGCAGATTCAAAACGCGTTGTGCACAGCTTGAACACACACACATACACAGTAGAACTGTAATTGAGAAGGCCTCCAGAGCTTCTAGAAATGCCTTCCCCTTGGCAATTTTTGCTCTCTCTCCACAATGGGTGTCGGTTTTAGGCCTTGGTGCGGCAGAAGTGGCAAACCATTTCTGGTTATCTCTTCTCTGCCTTTCGCAACCGTCGTCGTCGCCGCCGCTCAAGATCAAGTGTAGTATCTGATACGTCCCCTATTTGGGGACCAGTTGGGGGCTTTGCTTTCACCTATGTATGTCAAACATTGTATTGCATTCAATATGCAATCAATCAATGTGTCTTTACTGGTTGCAACAGGTGTGTTAAGATGTAGGCCTGTATTAGGCCTTTGTTACAGTGTTGCAAATATACTGTGCCATCTACAAAATTAGGCCCCGGCTGTCAGTACTGTTTAAATTGAAGTATCCAATGAGTAGCTCTGCCATATATACCACTTTTCTGACTGCATGAATTCTTTTGTGAAACATTGTCTCCCTCTTGTGGACCACCGAATTTTAAATGTGGTGTATTATATGTATTTAAAAAAAAAGGAAAAATGGTGTCTGTGCTGATTTTGACTATGCTTGTCTTGTCCATCTACACCTGTGTGAGTATTGTAATGCTTTGGACCAATCAGGTGCGCTGCCTGCAGTAGATAGAATCTGAGCACGGAACCTTCACGTGCAGTCACAATGAGCCTTTGGCCATTGTCTCCGGAACTCTCACGTGTCACAATGGGCTCTTGGCCTATAACAGGCAGTGAAAAATGGCCGCCGTCTTCAGTCTGCTGCTGGTGCAGCAGCAGACCACATGGCAGGGGGGGTCTGTGCCCAGCTTCAGGAGAGTTGGGAAGACAACTGCTCGCCTGTCTGTTTTTTGAATTTCCCACTCAGTTACTGCACACTTTAGAGCAAAAGGGGGATGGAGGGTGTGTTAAAATAGGTGGAGATATGCAGATTCAAAACGCGTTGTGCACAGCTTGAACACACACACATACACAGTAGAACTGTCATTGAGAAGGCCTCCAGAGCTTCTAGAAATGCCTTCCCCTTGGCAATTTTTGCTCTCTCCACAATGGGTGTCGGTTTTAGGCCTTGGTGCGGCAGAAGTGGCAAACCATTTCTGGTTATCTCTCCTCTGCCTTTCGCATCCGTCGTCGTCGCCGCCGCTCAAGATCAAGTGTAGTATCTGATACGTCCCGTATTTGGGGACGAGTTGGGGGCTTTGCTTTCACCTATGTATATCAAACATTGTATTGCATTCAATATGCAATCAATCAATGTGTCTTTACTGGTTGCAACAGGTGTGTTAAGATGTAGGCCTGTATTAGGCCTTTGTTACAGTGTTGCAAATATACTGTGCCATCTACAAAATTAGGCCCCGGCTGTCAGTACTGTTTAAATTGAAGTATCCAATGAGTAGCTCTGCCATATATACCACTTTTCTGACTGCATGAATTCTTTTGTGAAACATTGTCTCCCTCTTGTGGACCACCGAATTTTAAATGTGGTGTATTATATGTATTTAAAAAAAAAGGAAAAATGGTGTCTGTGCTGATTTTGACTATGCTTGTCTTGTCCATCTACACCTGTGTGAGTATTGTAATGCTTTGGACCAATCAGGTGCGCTGCCTGCAGTAGATAGAATCTGAGCACGGAACCTTCACGTGCAGTCACAATGAGCCTTTGGCCATTGTCTCCGGAACTCTCACGTGTCACAATGGGCTCTTGGCCTATAACAGGCAGTGAAACATGGCCGCCGTCTTCAGTCTGCTGCTGGTGCAGCAGCAGACCACATGGCAGGGGGGGTCTGTGCCCAGCTTCAGGAGAGTTGGGAAGACAACTGCTCGCCTGTCTGTTTTTTGAATTTCCCACTCAGTTACTGCACACTTTAGAGCAAAAGGGGGATGGAGGGTGTGTTAAAATAGGTGGAGATATGCAGATTCAAAACGCGTTGTGCACAGCTTGAACACACACACATACACAGTAGAACTGTAATTGAGAAGGCCTCCAGAGCTTCTAGAAATGCCTTCCCCTTGGCAATTTTTGCTCTCTCTCCACAATGGGTGTCGGTTTTAGGCCTTGGTGCGGCAGAAGTGGCAAACCATTTCTGGTTATCTCTCCTCTGCCTTTCGCATCCGTCGTCGTCGCCGCCGCTCAAGATCAAGTGTAGTATCTGATACGTCCCGTATTTGGGGACGAGTTGGGGGCTTTGCTTTCACCTATGTATATCAAACATTGTATTGCATTCAATATGCAATCAATCAATGTGTCTTTACTGGTTGCAACAGGTGTGTTAAGATGTAGGCCTGTATTAGGCCTTTGTTACAGTGTTGCAAATATACTGTGCCATCTACAAAATTAGGCCCCGGCTGTCAGTACTGTTTAAATTGAAGTATCCAATGAGTAGCTCTGCCATATATACCACTTTTCTGACTGCATGAATTCTTTTGTGAAACATTGTCTCCCTCTTGTGGACCACCGAATTTTAAATGTGGTGTATTATATGTATTTAAAAAAAAAGGAAAAATGGTGTCTGTGCTGATTTTGACTATGCTTGTCTTGTCCATCTACACCTGTGTGAGTATTGTAATGCTTTGGACCAATCAGGTGCGCTGCCTGCAGTAGATAGAATCTGAGCACGGAACCTTCACGTGCAGTCACAATGAGCCTTTGGCCATTGTCTCCGGAACTCTCACGTGTCACAATGGGCTCTTGGCCTATAACAGGCAGTGAAAAATGGCCGCCGTCTTCAGTCTGCTGCTGGTGCAGCAGCAGACCACATGGCAGGGGGGGTCTGTGCCCAGCTTCAGGAGAGTTGGGAAGACAACTGCTCGCCTGTCTGTTTTTTGAATTTCCCACTCAGTTACTGCACACTTTAGAGCAAAAGGGGGATGGAGGGTGTGTTAAAATAGGTGGAGATATGCAGATTCAAAACGCGTTGTGCACAGCTTGAACACACACACATACACAGTAGAACTGTCATTGAGAAGGCCTCCAGAGCTTCTAGAAATGCCTTCCCCTTGGCAATTTTTGCTCTCTCTCCACAATGGGTGTCGGTTTTAGGCCTTGGTGCGGCAGAAGTGGCAAACCATTTCTGGTTATCTCTTCTCTGCCTTTCGCAACCGTCGTCGTCGCCGCCGCTCAAGATCAAGTGTAGTATCTGATACGTCCCCTATTTGGGGACCAGTTGGGGGCTTTGCTTTCACCTATGTATGTCAAACATTGTATTGCATTCAATATGCAATCAATCAATGTGTCTTTACTGGTTGCAACAGGTGTGTTAAGATGTAGGCCTGTATTAGGCCTTTGTTACAGTGTTGCAAATATACTGTGCCATCTACAAAATTAGGCCCCGGCTGTCAGTACTGTTTAAATTGAAGTATCCAATGAGTAGCTCTGCCATATATACCACTTTTCTGACTGCATGAATTCTTTTGTGAAACATTGTCTCCCTCTTGTGGACCACCGAATTTTAAATGTGGTGTATTATATGTATTTTAAAAAAAAGGAAAAATGGTGTCTGTGCTGATTTTGACTATGCTTGTCTTGTCCATCTACACCTGTGTGAGTATTGTAATGCTTTGGACCAATCAGGTGCGCTGCCTGCAGTAGATAGAATCTGAGCACGGAACCTTCACGTGCAGTCACAATGAGCCTTTGGCCATTGTCTCCGGAACTCTCACGTGTCACAATGGGCTCTTGGCCTATAACAGGCAGTGAA
Source organism: Ranitomeya variabilis (assembly GCF_051348905.1). Lineage (NCBI taxonomy): Eukaryota > Metazoa > Chordata > Amphibia > Anura > Dendrobatidae > Ranitomeya > Ranitomeya variabilis. Next base: position 45,224 of record NW_027507948.1, on the reverse strand, counting down.
AAATGGCCGCCGTCTTCAGTCTGCTGCTGGTGCAGCAGCAGACCACATGGCAGGGGGGGTCTGTGCCCAGCTTCAGGAGAGTTGGGAAGACAACTGCTCGCCTGTCTGTTTTTTGAATTTCCCACTCAGTTACTGCACACTTTAGAGCAAAAGGGGGATGGAGGGTGTGTTAAAATAGGTGGAGATATGCAGATTCAAAACGCGTTGTGCACAGCTTGAACACACACACATACACAGTAGAACTGTCATTGAGAAGGCCTCCAGAGCTTCTAGAAATGCCTTCCCCTTGGCAATTTTTGCTCTCTCCACAATGGGTGTCGGTTTTAGGCCTTGGTGCGGCAGAAGTGGCAAACCATTTCTGGTTATCTCTCCTCTGCCTTTCGCATCCGTCGTCGTCGCCGCCGCTCAAGATCAAGTGTAGTATCTGATACGTCCCGTATTTGGGGACCAGTTGGGGGCTTTGCTTTCACCTATGTATGTCAAACATTGTATTGCATTCAATATGCAATCAATCAATGTGTCTTTACTGGTTGCAACAGGTGTGTTAAGATGTAGGCCTGTATTAGGCCTTTGTTACAGTGTTGCAAATATACTGTGCCATCTACAAAATTAGGCCCCGGCTGTCAGTACTGTTTAAATTGAAGTATCCAATGAGTAGCTCTGCCATATATACCACTTTTCTGACGGCATGAATTCTTTTGTGAAACATTGTCTCCCTCTTGTGGACCACCGAATTTTAAATGTGGTGTATTATATGTATTTAAAAAAAAAGGAAAAATGGTGTCTGTGCTGATTTTGACTATGCTTGTCTTGTCCATCTACACCTGTGTGAGTATTGTAATGCTTTGGACCAATCAGGTGCGCTGCCTGCAGTAGATAGAATCTGAGCACGGAACCTTCACGTGCAGTCACAATGAGCCTTTGGCCATTGTCTCCGGAACTCTCACGTGTCACAATGGGCTCTTGGCCTATAACAGGCAGTGAAAAATGGCCGCCGTCTTCAGTCTGCTGCTGGTGCAGCAGCAGACCACATGGCAGGGGGGGTCTGTGCCCAGCTTCAGGAGAGTTGGGAAGACAACTGCTCGCCTGTCTGTTTTTTGAATTTCCCACTCAGTTACTGCACACTTTAGAGCAAAAGGGGGATGGAGGGTGTGTTAAAATAGGTGGAGATATGCAGATTCAAAACGCGTTGTGCACAGCTTGAACACACACACATACACAGTAGAACTGTCATTGAGAAGGCCTCCAGAGCTTCTAGAAATGCCTTCCCCTTGGCAATTTTTGCTCTCTCTCCACAATGGGTGTCGGTTTTAGGCCTTGGTGCGGCAGAAGTGGCAAACCATTTCTGGTTATCTCTTCTCTGCCTTTCGCAACCGTCGTCGTCGCCGCCGCTCAAGATCAAGTGTAGTATCTGATACGTCCCCTATTTGGGGACCAGTTGGGGGCTTTGCTTTCACCTATGTATGTCAAACATTGTATTGCATTCAATATGCAATCAATCAATGTGTCTTTACTGGTTGCAACAGGTGTGTTAAGATGTAGGCCTGTATTAGGCCTTTGTTACAGTGTTGCAAATATACTGTGCCATCTACAAAATTAGGCCCCGGCTGTCAGTACTGTTTAAATTGAAGTATCCAATGAGTAGCTCTGCCATATATACCACTTTTCTGACTGCATGAATTCTTTTGTGAAACATTGTCTCCCTCTTGTGGACCACCGAATTTTAAATGTGGTGTATTATATGCATTTTAAAAAAAAGGAAAAATGGTGTCTGTGCTGATTTTGACTATGCTTGTCTTGTCCATCTACACCTGTGTGAGTATTGTAATGCTTTGGACCAATCAGGTGCGCTGCCTGCAGTAGATAGAATCTGAGCACGGAACCTTCACGTGCAGTCACAATGAGCCTTTGGCCATTGTCTCCGGAACTCTCACGTGTCACAATGGGCTCTTGGCCTATAACAGGCAGTGAAAAATGGCCGCCGTCTTCAGTCTGCTGCTGGTGCAGCAGCAGACCACATGGCAGGGGGGGTCTGTGCCCAGCTTCAGGAGAGTTGGGAAGACAACTGCTCGCCTGTCTGTTTTTTGAATTTCCCACTCAGTTACTGCACACTTTAGAGCAAAAGGGGGATGGAGGGTGTGTTAAAATAGGTGGAGATATGCAGATTCAAAACGCGTTGTGCACAGCTTGAACACACACACATACACAGTAGAACTGTCATTGAGAAGGCCTCCAGAGCTTCTAGAAATGCCTTCCCCTTGGCAATTTTTGCTCTCTCCACAATGGGTGTCGGTTTTAGGCCTTGGTGCGGCAGAAGTGGCAAACCATTTCTGGTTATCTCTCCTCTGCCTTTCGCATCCGTCGTCGTCGCCGCCGCTCAAGATCAAGTGTAGTATCTGATACGTCCCGTATTTGGGGACCAGTTGGGGGCTTTGCTTTCACCTATGTATGTCAAACATTGTATTGCATTCAATATGCAATCAATCAATGTGTCTTTACTGGTTGCAACAGGTGTGTTAAGATGTAGGCCTGTATTAGGCCTTTGTTACAGTGTTGCAAATATACTGTGCCATCTACAAAATTAGGCCCCGGCTGTCAGTACTGTTTAAATTGAAGTATCCAATGAGTAGCTCTGCCATATATACCACTTTTCTGACGGCATGAATTCTTTTGTGAAACATTGTCTCCCTCTTGTGGACCACCGAATTTTAAATGTGGTGTATTATATGTATTTAAAAAAAAAGGAAAAATGGTGTCTGTGCTGATTTTGACTATGCTTGTCTTGTCCATCTACACCTGTGTGAGTATTGTAATGCTTTGGACCAATCAGGTGCGCTGCCTGCAGTAGATAGAATCTGAGCACGGAACCTTCACGTGCAGTCACAATGAGCCTTTGGCCATTGTCTCCGGAACTCTCACGTGTCACAATGGGCTCTTGGCCTATAACAGGCAGTGAAAAATGGCCGCCGTCTTCAGTCTGCTGCTGGTGCAGCAGCAGACCACATGGCAGGGGGGGTCTGTGCCCAGCTTCAGGAGAGTTGGGAAGACAACTGCTCGCCTGTCTGTTTTTTGAATTTCCCACTCAGTTACTGCACACTTTAGAGCAAAAGGGGGATGGAGGGTGTGTTAAAATAGGTGGAGATATGCAGATTCAAAACGCGTTGTGCACAGCTTGAACACACACACATACACAGTAGAACTGTCATTGAGAAGGCCTCCAGAGCTTCTAGAAATGCCTTCCCCTTGGCAATTTTTGCTCTCTCTCCACAATGGGTGTCGGTTTTAGGCCTTGGTGCGGCAGAAGTGGCAAACCATTTCTGGTTATCTCTTCTCTGCCTTTCGCAACCGTCGTCGTCGCCGCCGCTCAAGATCAAGTGTAGTATCTGATACGTCCCCTATTTGGGGACCAGTTGGGGGCTTTGCTTTCACCTATGTATGTCAAACATTGTATTGCATTCAATATGCAATCAATCAATGTGTCTTTACTGGTTGCAACAGGTGTGTTAAGATGTAGGCCTGTATTAGGCCTTTGTTACAGTGTTGCAAATATACTGTGCCATCTACAAAATTAGGCCCCGGCTGTCAGTACTGTTTAAATTGAAGTATCCAATGAGTAGCTCTGCCATATATACCACTTTTCTGACGGCATGAATTCTTTTGTGAAACATTGTCTCCCTCTTGTGGACCACCGAATTTTAAATGTGGTGTATTATATGTATTTAAAAAAAAAGGAAAAATGGTGTCTGTGCTGATTTTGACTATGCTTGTCTTGTCCATCTACACCTGTGTGAGTATTGTAATGCTTTGGACCAATCAGGTGCGCTGCCTGCAGTAGATAGAATCTGAGCACGGAACCTTCACGTGCAGTCACAATGAGCCTTTGGCCATTGTCTCCGGAACTCTCACGTGTCACAATGGGCTCTTGGCCTATAACAGGCAGTGAAAAATGGCCGCCGTCTTCAGTCTGCTGCTGGTGCAGCAGCAGACCACATGGCAGGGGGGGTCTGTGCCCAGCTTCAGGAGAGTTGGGAAGACAACTGCTCGCCTGTCTGTTTTTTGAATTTCCCACTCAGTTACTGCACACTTTAGAGCAAAAGGGGGATGGAGGGTGTGTTAAAATAGGTGGAGATATGCAGATTCAAAACGCGTTGTGCACAGCTTGAACACACACACATACACAGTAGAACTGTCATTGAGAAGGCCTCCAGAGCTTCTAGAAATGCCTTCCCCTTGGCAATTTTTGCTCTCTCTCCACAATGGGTGTCGGTTTTAGGCCTTGGTGCGGCAGAAGTGGCAAACCATTTCTGGTTATCTCTCCTCTGCCTTTCGCATCCGTCGTCGTCGCCGCCGCTCAAGATCAAGTGTAGTATCTGATACGTCCCGTATTTGGGGACGAGTTGGGGGCTTTGCTTTCACCTATGTATATCAAACATTGTATTGCATTCAATATGCAATCAATCAATGTGTCTTTACTGGTTGCAACAGGTGTGTTAAGATGTAGGCCTGTATTAGGCCTTTGTTACAGTGTTGCAAATATACTGTGCCATCTACAAAATTAGGCCCCGGCTGTCAGTACTGTTTAAATTGAAGTATCCAATGAGTAGCTCTGCCATATATACCACTTTTCTGACTGCATGAATTCTTTTGTGAAACATTGTCTCCCTCTTGTGGACCACCGAATTTTAAATGTGGTGTATTATATGTATTTAAAAAAAAAGGAAAAATGGTGTCTGTGCTGATTTTGACTATGCTTGTCTTGTCCATCTACACCTGTGTGAGTATTGTAATGCTTTGGACCAATCAGGTGCGCTGCCTGCAGTAGATAGAATCTGAGCACGGAACCTTCACGTGCAGTCACAATGAGCCTTTGGCCATTGTCTCCGGAACTCTCACGTGTCACAATGGGCTCTTGGCCTATAACAGGCAGTGAAAAATGGCCGCCGTCTTCAGTCTGCTGCTGGTGCAGCAGCAGACCACATGGCAGGGGGGGTCTGTGCCCAGCTTCAGGAGAGTTGGGAAGACAACTGCTCGCCTGTCTGTTTTTTGAATTTCCCACTCAGTTACTGCACACTTTAGAGCAAAAGGGGGATGGAGGGTGTGTTAAAATAGGTGGAGATATGCAGATTCAAAACGCGTTGTGCACAGCTTGAACACACACACATACACAGTAGAACTGTAATTGAGAAGGCCTCCAGAGCTTCTAGAAATGCCTTCCCCTTGGCAATTTTTGCTCTCTCTCCACAATGGGTGTCGGTTTTAGGCCTTGGTGCGGCAGAAGTGGCAAACCATTTCTGGTTATCTCTTCTCTGCCTTTCGCAACCGTCGTCGTCGCCGCCGCTCAAGATCAAGTGTAGTATCTGATACGTCCCCTATTTGGGGACCAGTTGGGGGCTTTGCTTTCACCTATGTATGTCAAACATTGTATTGCATTCAATATGCAATCAATCAATGTGTCTTTACTGGTTGCAACAGGTGTGTTAAGATGTAGGCCTGTATTAGGCCTTTGTTACAGTGTTGCAAATATACTGTGCCATCTACAAAATTAGGCCCCGGCTGTCAGTACTGTTTAAATTGAAGTATCCAATGAGTAGCTCTGCCATATATACCACTTTTCTGACTGCATGAATTCTTTTGTGAAACATTGTCTCCCTCTTGTGGACCACCGAATTTTAAATGTGGTGTATTATATGTATTTAAAAAAAAAGGAAAAATGGTGTCTGTGCTGATTTTGACTATGCTTGTCTTGTCCATCTACACCTGTGTGAGTATTGTAATGCTTTGGACCAATCAGGTGCGCTGCCTGCAGTAGATAGAATCTGAGCACGGAACCTTCACGTGCAGTCACAATGAGCCTTTGGCCATTGTCTCCGGAACTCTCACGTGTCACAATGGGCTCTTGGCCTATAACAGGCAGTGAAAAATGGCCGCCGTCTTCAGTCTGCTGCTGGTGCAGCAGCAGACCACATGGCAGGGGGGGTCTGTGCCCAGCTTCAGGAGAGTTGGGAAGACAACTGCTCGCCTGTCTGTTTTTTGAATTTCCCACTCAGTTACTGCACACTTTAGAGCAAAAGGGGGATGGAGGGTGTGTTAAAATAGGTGGAGATATGCAGATTCAAAACGCGTTGTGCACAGCTTGAACACACACACATACACAGTAGAACTGTCATTGAGAAGGCCTCCAGAGCTTCTAGAAATGCCTTCCCCTTGGCAATTTTTGCTCTCTCCACAATGGGTGTCGGTTTTAGGCCTTGGTGCGGCAGAAGTGGCAAACCATTTCTGGTTATCTCTCCTCTGCCTTTCGCATCCGTCGTCGTCGCCGCCGCTCAAGATCAAGTGTAGTATCTGATACGTCCCGTATTTGGGGACGAGTTGGGGGCTTTGCTTTCACCTATGTATATCAAACATTGTATTGCATTCAATATGCAATCAATCAATGTGTCTTTACTGGTTGCAACAGGTGTGTTAAGATGTAGGCCTGTATTAGGCCTTTGTTACAGTGTTGCAAATATACTGTGCCATCTACAAAATTAGGCCCCGGCTGTCAGTACTGTTTAAATTGAAGTATCCAATGAGTAGCTCTGCCATATATACCACTTTTCTGACTGCATGAATTCTTTTGTGAAACATTGTCTCCCTCTTGTGGACCACCGAATTTTAAATGTGGTGTATTATATGTATTTAAAAAAAAAGGAAAAATGGTGTCTGTGCTGATTTTGACTATGCTTGTCTTGTCCATCTACACCTGTGTGAGTATTGTAATGCTTTGGACCAATCAGGTGCGCTGCCTGCAGTAGATAGAATCTGAGCACGGAACCTTCACGTGCAGTCACAATGAGCCTTTGGCCATTGTCTCCGGAACTCTCACGTGTCACAATGGGCTCTTGGCCTATAACAGGCAGTGAAACATGGCCGCCGTCTTCAGTCTGCTGCTGGTGCAGCAGCAGACCACATGGCAGGGGGGGTCTGTGCCCAGCTTCAGGAGAGTTGGGAAGACAACTGCTCGCCTGTCTGTTTTTTGAATTTCCCACTCAGTTACTGCACACTTTAGAGCAAAAGGGGGATGGAGGGTGTGTTAAAATAGGTGGAGATATGCAGATTCAAAACGCGTTGTGCACAGCTTGAACACACACACATACACAGTAGAACTGTAATTGAGAAGGCCTCCAGAGCTTCTAGAAATGCCTTCCCCTTGGCAATTTTTGCTCTCTCTCCACAATGGGTGTCGGTTTTAGGCCTTGGTGCGGCAGAAGTGGCAAACCATTTCTGGTTATCTCTCCTCTGCCTTTCGCATCCGTCGTCGTCGCCGCCGCTCAAGATCAAGTGTAGTATCTGATACGTCCCGTATTTGGGGACGAGTTGGGGGCTTTGCTTTCACCTATGTATATCAAACATTGTATTGCATTCAATATGCAATCAATCAATGTGTCTTTACTGGTTGCAACAGGTGTGTTAAGATGTAGGCCTGTATTAGGCCTTTGTTACAGTGTTGCAAATATACTGTGCCATCTACAAAATTAGGCCCCGGCTGTCAGTACTGTTTAAATTGAAGTATCCAATGAGTAGCTCTGCCATATATACCACTTTTCTGACTGCATGAATTCTTTTGTGAAACATTGTCTCCCTCTTGTGGACCACCGAATTTTAAATGTGGTGTATTATATGCATTTTAAAAAAAAGGAAAAATGGTGTCTGTGCTGATTTTGACTATGCTTGTCTTGTCCATCTACACCTGTGTGAGTATTGTAATGCTTTGGACCAATCAGGTGCGCTGCCTGCAGTAGATAGAATCTGAGCACGGAACCTTCACGTGCAGTCACAATGAGCCTTTGGCCATTGTCTCCGGAACTCTCACGTGTCACAATGGGCTCTTGGCCTATAACAGGCAGTGAAAAATGGCCGCCGTCTTCAGTCTGCTGCTGGTGCAGCAGCAGACCACATGGCAGGGGGGGTCTGTGCCCAGCTTCAGGAGAGTTGGGAAGACAACTGCTCGCCTGTCTGTTTTTTGAATTTCCCACTCAGTTACTGCACACTTTAGAGCAAAAGGGGGATGGAGGGTGTGTTAAAATAGGTGGAGATATGCAGATTCAAAACGCGTTGTGCACAGCTTGAACACACACACATACACAGTAGAACTGTCATTGAGAAGGCCTCCAGAGCTTCTAGAAATGCCTTCCCCTTGGCAATTTTTGCTCTCTCCACAATGGGTGTCGGTTTTAGGCCTTGGTGCGGCAGAAGTGGCAAACCATTTCTGGTTATCTCTCCTCTGCCTTTCGCATCCGTCGTCGTCGCCGCCGCTCAAGATCAAGTGTAGTATCTGATACGTCCCGTATTTGGGGACCAGTTGGGGGCTTTGCTTTCACCTATGTATGTCAAACATTGTATTGCATTCAATATGCAATCAATCAATGTGTCTTTACTGGTTGCAACAGGTGTGTTAAGATGTAGGCCTGTATTAGGCCTTTGTTACAGTGTTGCAAATATACTGTGCCATCTACAAAATTAGGCCCCGGCTGTCAGTACTGTTTAAATTGAAGTATCCAATGAGTAGCTCTGCCATATATACCACTTTTCTGACGGCATGAATTCTTTTGTGAAACATTGTCTCCCTCTTGTGGACCACCGAATTTTAAATGTGGTGTATTATATGTATTTAAAAAAAAAGGAAAAATGGTGTCTGTGCTGATTTTGACTATGCTTGTCTTGTCCATCTACACCTGTGTGAGTATTGTAATGCTTTGGACCAATCAGGTGCGCTGCCTGCAGTAGATAGAATCTGAGCACGGAACCTTCACGTGCAGTCACAATGAGCCTTTGGCCATTGTCTCCGGAACTCTCACGTGTCACAATGGGCTCTTGGCCTATAACAGGCAGTGAAAAATGGCCGCCGTCTTCAGTCTGCTGCTGGTGCAGCAGCAGACCACATGGCAGGGGGGGTCTGTGCCCAGCTTCAGGAGAGTTGGGAAGACAACTGCTCGCCTGTCTGTTTTTTGAATTTCCCACTCAGTTACTGCACACTTTAGAGCAAAAGGGGGATGGAGGGTGTGTTAAAATAGGTGGAGATATGCAGATTCAAAACGCGTTGTGCACAGCTTGAACACACACACATACACAGTAGAACTGTCATTGAGAAGGCCTCCAGAGCTTCTAGAAATGCCTTCCCCTTGGCAATTTTTGCTCTCTCTCCACAATGGGTGTCGGTTTTAGGCCTTGGTGCGGCAGAAGTGGCAAACCATTTCTGGTTATCTCTTCTCTGCCTTTCGCAACCGTCGTCGTCGCCGCCGCTCAAGATCAAGTGTAGTATCTGATACGTCCCCTATTTGGGGACCAGTTGGGGGCTTTGCTTTCACCTATGTATGTCAAACATTGTATTGCATTCAATATGCAATCAATCAATGTGTCTTTACTGGTTGCAACAGGTGTGTTAAGATGTAGGCCTGTATTAGGCCTTTGTTACAGTGTTGCAAATATACTGTGCCATCTACAAAATTAGGCCCCGGCTGTCAGTACTGTTTAAATTGAAGTATCCAATGAGTAGCTCTGCCATATATACCACTTTTCTGACGGCATGAATTCTTTTGTGAAACATTGTCTCCCTCTTGTGGACCACCGAATTTTAAATGTGGTGTATTATATGTATTTAAAAAAAAAGGAAAAATGGTGTCTGTGCTGATTTTGACTATGCTTGTCTTGTCCATCTACACCTGTGTGAGTATTGTAATGCTTTGGACCAATCAGGTGCGCTGCCTGCAGTAGATAGAATCTGAGCACGGAACCTTCACGTGCAGTCACAATGAGCCTTTGGCCATTGTCTCCGGAACTCTCACGTGTCACAATGGGCTCTTGGCCTATAACAGGCAGTGAAAAATGGCCGCCGTCTTCAGTCTGCTGCTGGTGCAGCAGCAGACCACATGGCAGGGGGGGTCTGTGCCCAGCTTCAGGAGAGTTGGGAAGACAACTGCTCGCCTGTCTGTTTTTTGAATTTCCCACTCAGTTACTGCACACTTTAGAGCAAAAGGGGGATGGAGGGTGTGTTAAAATAGGTGGAGATATGCAGATTCAAAACGCGTTGTGCACAGCTTGAACACACACACATACACAGTAGAACTGTCATTGAGAAGGCCTCCAGAGCTTCTAGAAATGCCTTCCCCTTGGCAATTTTTGCTCTCTCTCCACAATGGGTGTCGGTTTTAGGCCTTGGTGCGGCAGAAGTGGCAAACCATTTCTGGTTATCTCTCCTCTGCCTTTCGCATCCGTCGTCGTCGCCGCCGCTCAAGATCAAGTGTAGTATCTGATACGTCCCGTATTTGGGGACGAGTTGGGGGCTTTGCTTTCACCTATGTATATCAAACATTGTATTGCATTCAATATGCAATCAATCAATGTGTCTTTACTGGTTGCAACAGGTGTGTTAAGATGTAGGCCTGTATTAGGCCTTTGTTACAGTGTTGCAAATATACTGTGCCATCTACAAAATTAGGCCCCGGCTGTCAGTACTGTTTAAATTGAAGTATCCAATGAGTAGCTCTGCCATATATACCACTTTTCTGACTGCATGAATTCTTTTGTGAAACATTGTCTCCCTCTTGTGGACCACCGAATTTTAAATGTGGTGTATTATATGTATTTAAAAAAAAAGGAAAAATGGTGTCTGTGCTGATTTTGACTATGCTTGTCTTGTCCATCTACACCTGTGTGAGTATTGTAATGCTTTGGACCAATCAGGTGCGCTGCCTGCAGTAGATAGAATCTGAGCACGGAACCTTCACGTGCAGTCACAATGAGCCTTTGGCCATTGTCTCCGGAACTCTCACGTGTCACAATGGGCTCTTGGCCTATAACAGGCAGTGAAAAATGGCCGCCGTCTTCAGTCTGCTGCTGGTGCAGCAGCAGACCACATGGCAGGGGGGGTCTGTGCCCAGCTTCAGGAGAGTTGGGAAGACAACTGCTCGCCTGTCTGTTTTTTGAATTTCCCACTCAGTTACTGCACACTTTAGAGCAAAAGGGGGATGGAGGGTGTGTTAAAATAGGTGGAGATATGCAGATTCAAAACGCGTTGTGCACAGCTTGAACACACACACATACACAGTAGAACTGTAATTGAGAAGGCCTCCAGAGCTTCTAGAAATGCCTTCCCCTTGGCAATTTTTGCTCTCTCCACAATGGGTGTCGGTTTTAGGCCTTGGTGCGGCAGAAGTGGCAAACCATTTCTGGTTATCTCTCCTCTGCCTTTCGCATCCGTCATCGTCGCCGCCGCTCAAGATCAAGTGTAGTATCTGATACGTCCCGTATTTGGGGACCAGTTGGGGGCTTTGCTTTCACCTATGTATGTCAAACATTGTATTGCATTCAATATGCAATCAATCAATGTGTCTTTACTGGTTGCAACAGGTGTGTTAAGATGTAGGCCTGTATTAGGCCTTTGTTACAGTGTTGCAAATATACTGTGCCATCTACAAAATTAGGCCCCGGCTGTCAGTACTGTTTAAATTGAAGTATCCAATGAGTAGCTCTGCCATATATACCACTTTTCTGACGGCATGAATTCTTTTGTGAAACATTGTCTCCCTCTTGTGGACCACCGAATTTTAAATGTGGTGTATTATATGTATTTAAAAAAAAAGGAAAAATGGTGTCTGTGCTGATTTTGACTATGCTTGTCTTGTCCATCTACACCTGTGTGAGTATTGTAATGCTTTGGACCAATCAGGTGCGCTGCCTGCAGTAGATAGAATCTGAGCACGGAACCTTCACGTGCAGTCACAATGAGCCTTTGGCCATTGTCTCCGGAACTCTCACGTGTCACAATGGGCTCTTGGCCTATAACAGGCAGTGAAAAATGGCCGCCGTCTTCAGTCTGCTGCTGGTGCAGCAGCAGACCACATGGCAGGGGGGGTCTGTGCCCAGCTTCAGGAGAGTTGGGAAGACAACTGCTCGCCTGTCTGTTTTTTGAATTTCCCACTCAGTTACTGCACACTTTAGAGCAAAAGGGGGATGGAGGGTGTGTTAAAATAGGTGGAGATATGCAGATTCAAAACGCGTTGTGCACAGCTTGAACACACACACATACACAGTAGAACTGTCATTGAGAAGGCCTCCAGAGCTTCTAGAAATGCCTTCCCCTTGGCAATTTTTGCTCTCTCTCCACAATGGGTGTCGGTTTTAGGCCTTGGTGCGGCAGAAGTGGCAAACCATTTCTGGTTATCTCTTCTCTGCCTTTCGCAACCGTCGTCGTCGCCGCCGCTCAAGATCAAGTGTAGTATCTGATACGTCCCCTATTTGGGGACCAGTTGGGGGCTTTGCTTTCACCTATGTATGTCAAACATTGTATTGCATTCAATATGCAATCAATCAATGTGTCTTTACTGGTTGCAACAGGTGTGTTAAGATGTAGGCCTGTATTAGGCCTTTGTTACAGTGTTGCAAATATACTGTGCCATCTACAAAATTAGGCCCCGGCTGTCAGTACTGTTTAAATTGAAGTATCCAATGAGTAGCTCTGCCATATATACCACTTTTCTGACGGCATGAATTCTTTTGTGAAACATTGTCTCCCTCTTGTGGACCACCGAATTTTAAATGTGGTGTATTATATGTATTTAAAAAAAAAGGAAAAATGGTGTCTGTGCTGATTTTGACTATGCTTGTCTTGTCCATCTACACCTGTGTGAGTATTGTAATGCTTTGGACCAATCAGGTGCGCTGCCTGCAGTAGATAGAATCTGAGCACGGAACCTTCACGTGCAGTCACAATGAGCCTTTGGCCATTGTCTCCGGAACTCTCACGTGTCACAATGGGCTCTTGGCCTATAACAGGCAGGGAAAAATGGCCGCCGTCTTCAGTCTGCTGCTGGTGCAGCAGCAGACCACATGGCAGGGGGGGTCTGTGCCCAGCTTCAGGAGAGTTGGGAAGACAACTGCTCGCCTGTCTGTTTTTTGAATTTCCCACTCAGTTACTGCACACTTTAGAGCAAAAGGGGGATGGAGGGTGTGTTAAAATAGGTGGAGATATGCAGATTCAAAACGCGTTGTGCACAGCTTGAACACACACACATACACAGTAGAACTGTCATTGAGAAGGCCTCCAGAGCTTCTAGAAATGCCTTCCCCTTGGCAATTTTTGCTCTCTCTCCACAATGGGTGTCGGTTTTAGGCCTTGGTGCGGCAGAAGTGGCAAACCATTTCTGGTTATCTCTCCTCTGCCTTTCGCATCCGTCGTCGTCGCCGCCGCTCAAGATCAAGTGTAGTATCTGATACGTCCCGTATTTGGGGACGAGTTGGGGGCTTTGCTTTCACCTATGTATATCAAACATTGTATTGCATTCAATATGCAATCAATCAATGTGTCTTTACTGGTTGCAACAGGTGTGTTAAGATGTAGGCCTGTATTAGGCCTTTGTTACAGTGTTGCAAATATACTGTGCCATCTACAAAATTAGGCCCCGGCTGTCAGTACTGTTTAAATTGAAGTATCCAATGAGTAGCTCTGCCATATATACCACTTTTCTGACTGCATGAATTCTTTTGTGAAACATTGTCTCCCTCTTGTGGACCACCGAATTTTAAATGTGGTGTATTATATGTATTTAAAAAAAAAGGAAAAATGGTGTCTGTGCTGATTTTGACTATGCTTGTCTTGTCCATCTACACCTGTGTGAGTATTGTAATGCTTTGGACCAATCAGGTGCGCTGCCTGCAGTAGATAGAATCTGAGCACGGAACCTTCACGTGCAGTCACAATGAGCCTTTGGCCATTGTCTCCGGAACTCTCACGTGTCACAATGGGCTCTTGGCCTATAACAGGCAGTGAAAAATGGCCGCCGTCTTCAGTCTGCTGCTGGTGCAGCAGCAGACCACATGGCAGGGGGGGTCTGTGCCCAGCTTCAGGAGAGTTGGGAAGACAACTGCTCGCCTGTCTGTTTTTTGAATTTCCCACTCAGTTACTGCACACTTTAGAGCAAAAGGGGGATGGAGGGTGTGTTAAAATAGGTGGAGATATGCAGATTCAAAACGCGTTGTGCACAGCTTGAACACACACACATACACAGTAGAACTGTAATTGAGAAGGCCTCCAGAGCTTCTAGAAATGCCTTCCCCTTGGCAATTTTTGCTCTCTCTCCACAATGGGTGTCGGTTTTAGGCCTTGGTGCGGCAGAAGTGGCAAACCATTTCTGGTTATCTCTTCTCTGCCTTTCGCAACCGTCGTCGTCGCCGCCGCTCAAGATCAAGTGTAGTATCTGATACGTCCCCTATTTGGGGACCAGTTGGGGGCTTTGCTTTCACCTATGTATGTCAAACATTGTATTGCATTCAATATGCAATCAATCAATGTGTCTTTACTGGTTGCAACAGGTGTGTTAAGATGTAGGCCTGTATTAGGCCTTTGTTACAGTGTTGCAAATATACTGTGCCATCTACAAAATTAGGCCCCGGCTGTCAGTACTGTTTAAATTGAAGTATCCAATGAGTAGCTCTGCCATATATACCACTTTTCTGACTGCATGAATTCTTTTGTGAAACATTGTCTCCCTCTTGTGGACCACCGAATTTTAAATGTGGTGTATTATATGTATTTAAAAAAAAAGGAAAAATGGTGTCTGTGCTGATTTTGACTATGCTTGTCTTGTCCATCTACACCTGTGTGAGTATTGTAATGCTTTGGACCAATCAGGTGCGCTGCCTGCAGTAGATAGAATCTGAGCACGGAACCTTCACGTGCAGTCACAATGAGCCTTTGGCCATTGTCTCCGGAACTCTCACGTGTCACAATGGGCTCTTGGCCTATAACAGGCAGTGAAAAATGGCCGCCGTCTTCAGTCTGCTGCTGGTGCAGCAGCAGACCACATGGCAGGGGGGGTCTGTGCCCAGCTTCAGGAGAGTTGGGAAGACAACTGCTCGCCTGTCTGTTTTTTGAATTTCCCACTCAGTTACTGCACACTTTAGAGCAAAAGGGGGATGGAGGGTGTGTTAAAATAGGTGGAGATATGCAGATTCAAAACGCGTTGTGCACAGCTTGAACACACACACATACACAGTAGAACTGTCATTGAGAAGGCCTCCAGAGCTTCTAGAAATGCCTTCCCCTTGGCAATTTTTGCTCTCTCCACAATGGGTGTCGGTTTTAGGCCTTGGTGCGGCAGAAGTGGCAAACCATTTCTGGTTATCTCTCCTCTGCCTTTCGCATCCGTCGTCGTCGCCGCCGCTCAAGATCAAGTGTAGTATCTGATACGTCCCGTATTTGGGGACGAGTTGGGGGCTTTGCTTTCACCTATGTATATCAAACATTGTATTGCATTCAATATGCAATCAATCAATGTGTCTTTACTGGTTGCAACAGGTGTGTTAAGATGTAGGCCTGTATTAGGCCTTTGTTACAGTGTTGCAAATATACTGTGCCATCTACAAAATTAGGCCCCGGCTGTCAGTACTGTTTAAATTGAAGTATCCAATGAGTAGCTCTGCCATATATACCACTTTTCTGACTGCATGAATTCTTTTGTGAAACATTGTCTCCCTCTTGTGGACCACCGAATTTTAAATGTGGTGTATTATATGTATTTAAAAAAAAAGGAAAAATGGTGTCTGTGCTGATTTTGACTATGCTTGTCTTGTCCATCTACACCTGTGTGAGTATTGTAATGCTTTGGACCAATCAGGTGCGCTGCCTGCAGTAGATAGAATCTGAGCACGGAACCTTCACGTGCAGTCACAATGAGCCTTTGGCCATTGTCTCCGGAACTCTCACGTGTCACAATGGGCTCTTGGCCTATAACAGGCAGTGAAACATGGCCGCCGTCTTCAGTCTGCTGCTGGTGCAGCAGCAGACCACATGGCAGGGGGGGTCTGTGCCCAGCTTCAGGAGAGTTGGGAAGACAACTGCTCGCCTGTCTGTTTTTTGAATTTCCCACTCAGTTACTGCACACTTTAGAGCAAAAGGGGGATGGAGGGTGTGTTAAAATAGGTGGAGATATGCAGATTCAAAACGCGTTGTGCACAGCTTGAACACACACACATACACAGTAGAACTGTAATTGAGAAGGCCTCCAGAGCTTCTAGAAATGCCTTCCCCTTGGCAATTTTTGCTCTCTCTCCACAATGGGTGTCGGTTTTAGGCCTTGGTGCGGCAGAAGTGGCAAACCATTTCTGGTTATCTCTCCTCTGCCTTTCGCATCCGTCGTCGTCGCCGCCGCTCAAGATCAAGTGTAGTATCTGATACGTCCCGTATTTGGGGACGAGTTGGGGGCTTTGCTTTCACCTATGTATATCAAACATTGTATTGCATTCAATATGCAATCAATCAATGTGTCTTTACTGGTTGCAACAGGTGTGTTAAGATGTAGGCCTGTATTAGGCCTTTGTTACAGTGTTGCAAATATACTGTGCCATCTACAAAATTAGGCCCCGGCTGTCAGTACTGTTTAAATTGAAGTATCCAATGAGTAGCTCTGCCATATATACCACTTTTCTGACTGCATGAATTCTTTTGTGAAACATTGTCTCCCTCTTGTGGACCACCGAATTTTAAATGTGGTGTATTATATGCATTTTAAAAAAAAGGAAAAATGGTGTCTGTGCTGATTTTGACTATGCTTGTCTTGTCCATCTACACCTGTGTGAGTATTGTAATGCTTTGGACCAATCAGGTGCGCTGCCTGCAGTAGATAGAATCTGAGCACGGAACCTTCACGTGCAGTCACAATGAGCCTTTGGCCATTGTCTCCGGAACTCTCACGTGTCACAATGGGCTCTTGGCCTATAACAGGCAGTGAAAAATGGCCGCCGTCTTCAGTCTGCTGCTGGTGCAGCAGCAGACCACATGGCAGGGGGGGTCTGTGCCCAGCTTCAGGAGAGTTGGGAAGACAACTGCTCGCCTGTCTGTTTTTTGAATTTCCCACTCAGTTACTGCACACTTTAGAGCAAAAGGGGGATGGAGGGTGTGTTAAAATAGGTGGAGATATGCAGATTCAAAACGCGTTGTGCACAGCTTGAACACACACACATACACAGTAGAACTGTCATTGAGAAGGCCTCCAGAGCTTCTAGAAATGCCTTCCCCTTGGCAATTTTTGCTCTCTCCACAATGGGTGTCGGTTTTAGGCCTTGGTGCGGCAGAAGTGGCAAACCATTTCTGGTTATCTCTCCTCTGCCTTTCGCATCCGTCGTCGTCGCCGCCGCTCAAGATCAAGTGTAGTATCTGATACGTCCCGTATTTGGGGACCAGTTGGGGGCTTTGCTTTCACCTATGTATGTCAAACATTGTATTGCATTCAATATGCAATCAATCAATGTGTCTTTACTGGTTGCAACAGGTGTGTTAAGATGTAGGCCTGTATTAGGCCTTTGTTACAGTGTTGCAAATATACTGTGCCATCTACAAAATTAGGCCCCGGCTGTCAGTACTGTTTAAATTGAAGTATCCAATGAGTAGCTCTGCCATATATACCACTTTTCTGACGGCATGAATTCTTTTGTGAAACATTGTCTCCCTCTTGTGGACCACCGAATTTTAAATGTGGTGTATTATATGTATTTAAAAAAAAAGGAAAAATGGTGTCTGTGCTGATTTTGACTATGCTTGTCTTGTCCATCTACACCTGTGTGAGTATTGTAATGCTTTGGACCAATCAGGTGCGCTGCCTGCAGTAGATAGAATCTGAGCACGGAACCTTCACGTGCAGTCACAATGAGCCTTTGGCCATTGTCTCCGGAACTCTCACGTGTCACAATGGGCTCTTGGCCTATAACAGGCAGTGAAAAATGGCCGCCGTCTTCAGTCTGCTGCTGGTGCAGCAGCAGACCACATGGCAGGGGGGGTCTGTGCCCAGCTTCAGGAGAGTTGGGAAGACAACTGCTCGCCTGTCTGTTTTTTGAATTTCCCACTCAGTTACTGCACACTTTAGAGCAAAAGGGGGATGGAGGGTGTGTTAAAATAGGTGGAGATATGCAGATTCAAAACGCGTTGTGCACAGCTTGAACACACACACATACACAGTAGAACTGTCATTGAGAAGGCCTCCAGAGCTTCTAGAAATGCCTTCCCCTTGGCAATTTTTGCTCTCTCTCCACAATGGGTGTCGGTTTTAGGCCTTGGTGCGGCAGAAGTGGCAAACCATTTCTGGTTATCTCTTCTCTGCCTTTCGCAACCGTCGTCGTCGCCGCCGCTCAAGATCAAGTGTAGTATCTGATACGTCCCCTATTTGGGGACCAGTTGGGGGCTTTGCTTTCACCTATGTATGTCAAACATTGTATTGCATTCAATATGCAATCAATCAATGTGTCTTTACTGGTTGCAACAGGTGTGTTAAGATGTAGGCCTGTATTAGGCCTTTGTTACAGTGTTGCAAATATACTGTGCCATCTACAAAATTAGGCCCCGGCTGTCAGTACTGTTTAAATTGAAGTATCCAATGAGTAGCTCTGCCATATATACCACTTTTCTGACGGCATGAATTCTTTTGTGAAACATTGTCTCCCTCTTGTGGACCACCGAATTTTAAATGTGGTGTATTATATGTATTTAAAAAAAAAGGAAAAATGGTGTCTGTGCTGATTTTGACTATGCTTGTCTTGTCCATCTACACCTGTGTGAGTATTGTAATGCTTTGGACCAATCAGGTGCGCTGCCTGCAGTAGATAGAATCTGAGCACGGAACCTTCACGTGCAGTCACAATGAGCCTTTGGCCATTGTCTCCGGAACTCTCACGTGTCACAATGGGCTCTTGGCCTATAACAGGCAGTGAAAAATGGCCGCCGTCTTCAGTCTGCTGCTGGTGCAGCAGCAGACCACATGGCAGGGGGGGTCTGTGCCCAGCTTCAGGAGAGTTGGGAAGACAACTGCTCGCCTGTCTGTTTTTTGAATTTCCCACTCAGTTACTGCACACTTTAGAGCAAAAGGGGGATGGAGGGTGTGTTAAAATAGGTGGAGATATGCAGATTCAAAACGCGTTGTGCACAGCTTGAACACACACACATACACAGTAGAACTGTCATTGAGAAGGCCTCCAGAGCTTCTAGAAATGCCTTCCCCTTGGCAATTTTTGCTCTCTCTCCACAATGGGTGTCGGTTTTAGGCCTTGGTGCGGCAGAAGTGGCAAACCATTTCTGGTTATCTCTCCTCTGCCTTTCGCATCCGTCGTCGTCGCCGCCGCTCAAGATCAAGTGTAGTATCTGATACGTCCCGTATTTGGGGACGAGTTGGGGGCTTTGCTTTCACCTATGTATATCAAACATTGTATTGCATTCAATATGCAATCAATCAATGTGTCTTTACTGGTTGCAACAGGTGTGTTAAGATGTAGGCCTGTATTAGGCCTTTGTTACAGTGTTGCAAATATACTGTGCCATCTACAAAATTAGGCCCCGGCTGTCAGTACTGTTTAAATTGAAGTATCCAATGAGTAGCTCTGCCATATATACCACTTTTCTGACTGCATGAATTCTTTTGTGAAACATTGTCTCCCTCTTGTGGACCACCGAATTTTAAATGTGGTGTATTATATGTATTTAAAAAAAAAGGAAAAATGGTGTCTGTGCTGATTTTGACTATGCTTGTCTTGTCCATCTACACCTGTGTGAGTATTGTAATGCTTTGGACCAATCAGGTGCGCTGCCTGCAGTAGATAGAATCTGAGCACGGAACCTTCACGTGCAGTCACAATGAGCCTTTGGCCATTGTCTCCGGAACTCTCACGTGTCACAATGGGCTCTTGGCCTATAACAGGCAGTGAAAAATGGCCGCCGTCTTCAGTCTGCTGCTGGTGCAGCAGCAGACCACATGGCAGGGGGGGTCTGTGCCCAGCTTCAGGAGAGTTGGGAAGACAACTGCTCGCCTGTCTGTTTTTTGAATTTCCCACTCAGTTACTGCACACTTTAGAGCAAAAGGGGGATGGAGGGTGTGTTAAAATAGGTGGAGATATGCAGATTCAAAACGCGTTGTGCACAGCTTGAACACACACACATACACAGTAGAACTGTAATTGAGAAGGCCTCCAGAGCTTCTAGAAATGCCTTCCCCTTGGCAATTTTTGCTCTCTCTCCACAATGGGTGTCGGTTTTAGGCCTTGGTGCGGCAGAAGTGGCAAACCATTTCTGGTTATCTCTTCTCTGCCTTTCGCAACCGTCGTCGTCGCCGCCGCTCAAGATCAAGTGTAGTATCTGATACGTCCCCTATTTGGGGACCAGTTGGGGGCTTTGCTTTCACCTATGTATGTCAAACATTGTATTGCATTCAATATGCAATCAATCAATGTGTCTTTACTGGTTGCAACAGGTGTGTTAAGATGTAGGCCTGTATTAGGCCTTTGTTACAGTGTTGCAAATATACTGTGCCATCTACAAAATTAGGCCCCGGCTGTCAGTACTGTTTAAATTGAAGTATCCAATGAGTAGCTCTGCCATATATACCACTTTTCTGACTGCATGAATTCTTTTGTGAAACATTGTCTCCCTCTTGTGGACCACCGAATTTTAAATGTGGTGTATTATATGTATTTAAAAAAAAAGGAAAAATGGTGTCTGTGCTGATTTTGACTATGCTTGTCTTGTCCATCTACACCTGTGTGAGTATTGTAATGCTTTGGACCAATCAGGTGCGCTGCCTGCAGTAGATAGAATCTGAGCACGGAACCTTCACGTGCAGTCACAATGAGCCTTTGGCCATTGTCTCCGGAACTCTCACGTGTCACAATGGGCTCTTGGCCTATAACAGGCAGTGAAAAATGGCCGCCGTCTTCAGTCTGCTGCTGGTGCAGCAGCAGACCACATGGCAGGGGGGGTCTGTGCCCAGCTTCAGGAGAGTTGGGAAGACAACTGCTCGCCTGTCTGTTTTTTGAATTTCCCACTCAGTTACTGCACACTTTAGAGCAAAAGGGGGATGGAGGGTGTGTTAAAATAGGTGGAGATATGCAGATTCAAAACGCGTTGTGCACAGCTTGAACACACACACATACACAGTAGAACTGTCATTGAGAAGGCCTCCAGAGCTTCTAGAAATGCCTTCCCCTTGGCAATTTTTGCTCTCTCCACAATGGGTGTCGGTTTTAGGCCTTGGTGCGGCAGAAGTGGCAAACCATTTCTGGTTATCTCTCCTCTGCCTTTCGCATCCGTCGTCGTCGCCGCCGCTCAAGATCAAGTGTAGTATCTGATACGTCCCGTATTTGGGGACGAGTTGGGGGCTTTGCTTTCACCTATGTATATCAAACATTGTATTGCATTCAATATGCAATCAATCAATGTGTCTTTACTGGTTGCAACAGGTGTGTTAAGATGTAGGCCTGTATTAGGCCTTTGTTACAGTGTTGCAAATATACTGTGCCATCTACAAAATTAGGCCCCGGCTGTCAGTACTGTTTAAATTGAAGTATCCAATGAGTAGCTCTGCCATATATACCACTTTTCTGACTGCATGAATTCTTTTGTGAAACATTGTCTCCCTCTTGTGGACCACCGAATTTTAAATGTGGTGTATTATATGTATTTAAAAAAAAAGGAAAAATGGTGTCTGTGCTGATTTTGACTATGCTTGTCTTGTCCATCTACACCTGTGTGAGTATTGTAATGCTTTGGACCAATCAGGTGCGCTGCCTGCAGTAGATAGAATCTGAGCACGGAACCTTCACGTGCAGTCACAATGAGCCTTTGGCCATTGTCTCCGGAACTCTCACGTGTCACAATGGGCTCTTGGCCTATAACAGGCAGTGAAACATGGCCGCCGTCTTCAGTCTGCTGCTGGTGCAGCAGCAGACCACATGGCAGGGGGGGTCTGTGCCCAGCTTCAGGAGAGTTGGGAAGACAACTGCTCGCCTGTCTGTTTTTTGAATTTCCCACTCAGTTACTGCACACTTTAGAGCAAAAGGGGGATGGAGGGTGTGTTAAAATAGGTGGAGATATGCAGATTCAAAACGCGTTGTGCACAGCTTGAACACACACACATACACAGTAGAACTGTAATTGAGAAGGCCTCCAGAGCTTCTAGAAATGCCTTCCCCTTGGCAATTTTTGCTCTCTCTCCACAATGGGTGTCGGTTTTAGGCCTTGGTGCGGCAGAAGTGGCAAACCATTTCTGGTTATCTCTCCTCTGCCTTTCGCATCCGTCGTCGTCGCCGCCGCTCAAGATCAAGTGTAGTATCTGATACGTCCCGTATTTGGGGACGAGTTGGGGGCTTTGCTTTCACCTATGTATATCAAACATTGTATTGCATTCAATATGCAATCAATCAATGTGTCTTTACTGGTTGCAACAGGTGTGTTAAGATGTAGGCCTGTATTAGGCCTTTGTTACAGTGTTGCAAATATACTGTGCCATCTACAAAATTAGGCCCCGGCTGTCAGTACTGTTTAAATTGAAGTATCCAATGAGTAGCTCTGCCATATATACCACTTTTCTGACTGCATGAATTCTTTTGTGAAACATTGTCTCCCTCTTGTGGACCACCGAATTTTAAATGTGGTGTATTATATGTATTTAAAAAAAAAGGAAAAATGGTGTCTGTGCTGATTTTGACTATGCTTGTCTTGTCCATCTACACCTGTGTGAGTATTGTAATGCTTTGGACCAATCAGGTGCGCTGCCTGCAGTAGATAGAATCTGAGCACGGAACCTTCACGTGCAGTCACAATGAGCCTTTGGCCATTGTCTCCGGAACTCTCACGTGTCACAATGGGCTCTTGGCCTATAACAGGCAGTGAAAAATGGCCGCCGTCTTCAGTCTGCTGCTGGTGCAGCAGCAGACCACATGGCAGGGGGGGTCTGTGCCCAGCTTCAGGAGAGTTGGGAAGACAACTGCTCGCCTGTCTGTTTTTTGAATTTCCCACTCAGTTACTGCACACTTTAGAGCAAAAGGGGGATGGAGGGTGTGTTAAAATAGGTGGAGATATGCAGATTCAAAACGCGTTGTGCACAGCTTGAACACACACACATACACAGTAGAACTGTCATTGAGAAGGCCTCCAGAGCTTCTAGAAATGCCTTCCCCTTGGCAATTTTTGCTCTCTCTCCACAATGGGTGTCGGTTTTAGGCCTTGGTGCGGCAGAAGTGGCAAACCATTTCTGGTTATCTCTTCTCTGCCTTTCGCAACCGTCGTCGTCGCCGCCGCTCAAGATCAAGTGTAGTATCTGATACGTCCCCTATTTGGGGACCAGTTGGGGGCTTTGCTTTCACCTATGTATGTCAAACATTGTATTGCATTCAATATGCAATCAATCAATGTGTCTTTACTGGTTGCAACAGGTGTGTTAAGATGTAGGCCTGTATTAGGCCTTTGTTACAGTGTTGCAAATATACTGTGCCATCTACAAAATTAGGCCCCGGCTGTCAGTACTGTTTAAATTGAAGTATCCAATGAGTAGCTCTGCCATATATACCACTTTTCTGACTGCATGAATTCTTTTGTGAAACATTGTCTCCCTCTTGTGGACCACCGAATTTTAAATGTGGTGTATTATATGTATTTTAAAAAAAAGGAAAAATGGTGTCTGTGCTGATTTTGACTATGCTTGTCTTGTCCATCTACACCTGTGTGAGTATTGTAATGCTTTGGACCAATCAGGTGCGCTGCCTGCAGTAGATAGAATCTGAGCACGGAACCTTCACGTGCAGTCACAATGAGCCTTTGGCCATTGTCTCCGGAACTCTCACGTGTCACAATGGGCTCTTGGCCTATAACAGGCAGTGAAAAATGGCCGCCGTCTTCAGTCTGCTGCTGGTGCAGCAGCAGACCACATGGCAGGGGGGGTCTGTGCCCAGCTTCAGGAGAGTTGGGAAGACAACTGCTCGCCTGTCTGTTTTTTGAATTTCCCACTCAGTTACTGCACACTTTAGAGCAAAAGGGGGATGGAGGGTGTGTTAAAATAGGTGGAGATATGCAGATTCAAAACGCGTTGTGCACAGCTTGAACACACACACATACACAGTAGAACTGTCATTGAGAAGGCCTCCAGAGCTTCTAGAAATGCCTTCCCCTTGGCAATTTTTGCTCTCTCCACAATGGGTGTCGGTTTTAGGCCTTGGTGCGGCAGAAGTGGCAAACCATTTCTGGTTATCTCTCCTCTGCCTTTCGCATCCGTCGTCGTCGCCGCCGCTCAAGATCAAGTGTAGTATCTGATACGTCCCGTATTTGGGGACCAGTTGGGGGCTTTGCTTTCACCTATGTATGTCAAACATTGTATTGCATTCAATATGCAATCAATCAATGTGTCTTTACTGGTTGCAACAGGTGTGTTAAGATGTAGGCCTGTATTAGGCCTTTGTTACAGTGTTGCAAATATACTGTGCCATCTACAAAATTAGGCCCCGGCTGTCAGTACTGTTTAAATTGAAGTATCCAATGAGTAGCTCTGCCATATATACCACTTTTCTGACGGCATGAATTCTTTTGTGAAACATTGTCTCCCTCTTGTGGACCACCGAATTTTAAATGTGGTGTATTATATGTATTTAAAAAAAAAGGAAAAATGGTGTCTGTGCTGATTTTGACTATGCTTGTCTTGTCCATCTACACCTGTGTGAGTATTGTAATGCTTTGGACCAATCAGGTGCGCTGCCTGCAGTAGATAGAATCTGAGCACGGAACCTTCACGTGCAGTCACAATGAGCCTTTGGCCATTGTCTCCGGAACTCTCACGTGTCACAATGGGCTCTTGGCCTATAACAGGCAGTGAAAAATGGCCGCCGTCTTCAGTCTGCTGCTGGTGCAGCAGCAGACCACATGGCAGGGGGGGTCTGTGCCCAGCTTCAGGAGAGTTGGGAAGACAACTGCTCGCCTGTCTGTTTTTTGAATTTCCCACTCAGTTACTGCACACTTTAGAGCAAAAGGGGGATGGAGGGTGTGTTAAAATAGGTGGAGATATGCAGATTCAAAACGCGTTGTGCACAGCTTGAACACACACACATACACAGTAGAACTGTAATTGAGAAGGCCTCCAGAGCTTCTAGAAATGCCTTCCCCTTGGCAATTTTTGCTCTCTCTCCACAATGGGTGTCGGTTTTAGGCCTTGGTGCGGCAGAAGTGGCAAACCATTTCTGGTTATCTCTCCTCTGCCTTTCGCATCCGTCGTCGTCGCCGCCGCTCAAGATCAAGTGTAGTATCTGATACGTCCCGTATTTGGGGACGAGTTGGGGGCTTTGCTTTCACCTATGTATATCAAACATTGTATTGCATTCAATATGCAATCAATCAATGTGTCTTTACTGGTTGCAACAGGTGTGTTAAGATGTAGGCCTGTATTAGGCCTTTGTTACAGTGTTGCAAATATACTGTGCCATCTACAAAATTAGGCCCCGGCTGTCAGTACTGTTTAAATTGAAGTATCCAATGAGTAGCTCTGCCATATATACCACTTTTCTGACTGCATGAATTCTTTTGTGAAACATTGTCTCCCTCTTGTGGACCACCGAATTTTAAATGTGGTGTATTATATGTATTTAAAAAAAAAGGAAAAATGGTGTCTGTGCTGATTTTGACTATGCTTGTCTTGTCCATCTACACCTGTGTGAGTATTGTAATGCTTTGGACCAATCAGGTGCGCTGCCTGCAGTAGATAGAATCTGAGCACGGAACCTTCACGTGCAGTCACAATGAGCCTTTGGCCATTGTCTCCGGAACTCTCACGTGTCACAATGGGCTCTTGGCCTATAACAGGCAGTGAAAAATGGCCGCCGTCTTCAGTCTGCTGCTGGTGCAGCAGCAGACCACATGGCAGGGGGGGTCTGTGCCCAGCTTCAGGAGAGTTGGGAAGACAACTGCTCGCCTGTCTGTTTTTTGAATTTCCCACTCAGTTACTGCACACTTTAGAGCAAAAGGGGGATGGAGGGTGTGTTAAAATAGGTGGAGATATGCAGATTCAAAACGCGTTGTGCACAGCTTGAACACACACACATACACAGTAGAACTGTCATTGAGAAGGCCTCCAGAGCTTCTAGAAATGCCTTCCCCTTGGCAATTTTTGCTCTCTCTCCACAATGGGTGTCGGTTTTAGGCCTTGGTGCGGCAGAAGTGGCAAACCATTTCTGGTTATCTCTTCTCTGCCTTTCGCAACCGTCGTCGTCGCCGCCGCTCAAGATCAAGTGTAGTATCTGATACGTCCCCTATTTGGGGACCAGTTGGGGGCTTTGCTTTCACCTATGTATGTCAAACATTGTATTGCATTCAATATGCAATCAATCAATGTGTCTTTACTGGTTGCAACAGGTGTGTTAAGATGTAGGCCTGTATTAGGCCTTTGTTACAGTGTTGCAAATATACTGTGCCATCTACAAAATTAGGCCCCGGCTGTCAGTACTGTTTAAATTGAAGTATCCAATGAGTAGCTCTGCCATATATACCACTTTTCTGACTGCATGAATTCTTTTGTGAAACATTGTCTCCCTCTTGTGGACCACCGAATTTTAAATGTGGTGTATTATATGTATTTTAAAAAAAAGGAAAAATGGTGTCTGTGCTGATTTTGACTATGCTTGTCTTGTCCATCTACACCTGTGTGAGTATTGTAATGCTTTGGACCAATCAGGTGCGCTGCCTGCAGTAGATAGAATCTGAGCACGGAACCTTCACGTGCAGTCACAATGAGCCTTTGGCCATTGTCTCCGGAACTCTCACGTGTCACAATGGGCTCTTGGCCTATAACAGGCAGTGAAAAATGGCCGCCGTCTTCAGTCTGCTGCTGGTGCAGCAGCAGACCACATGGCAGGGGGGGTCTGTGCCCAGCTTCAGGAGAGTTGGGAAGACAACTGCTCGCCTGTCTGTTTTTTGAATTTCCCACTCAGTTACTGCACACTTTAGAGCAAAAGGGGGATGGAGGGTGTGTTAAAATAGGTGGAGATATGCAGATTCAAAACGCGTTGTGCACAGCTTGAACACACACACATACACAGTAGAACTGTCATTGAGAAGGCCTCCAGAGCTTCTAGAAATGCCTTCCCCTTGGCAATTTTTGCTCTCTCCACAATGGGTGTCGGTTTTAGGCCTTGGTGCGGCAGAAGTGGCAAACCATTTCTGGTTATCTCTCCTCTGCCTTTCGCATCCGTCGTCGTCGCCGCCGCTCAAGATCAAGTGTAGTATCTGATACGTCCCGTATTTGGGGACCAGTTGGGGGCTTTGCTTTCACCTATGTATGTCAAACATTGTATTGCATTCAATATGCAATCAATCAATGTGTCTTTACTGGTTGCAACAGGTGTGTTAAGATGTAGGCCTGTATTAGGCCTTTGTTACAGTGTTGCAAATATACTGTGCCATCTACAAAATTAGGCCCCGGCTGTCAGTACTGTTTAAATTGAAGTATCCAATGAGTAGCTCTGCCATATATACCACTTTTCTGACGGCATGAATTCTTTTGTGAAACATTGTCTCCCTCTTGTGGACCACCGAATTTTAAATGTGGTGTATTATATGTATTTAAAAAAAAAGGAAAAATGGTGTCTGTGCTGATTTTGACTATGCTTGTCTTGTCCATCTACACCTGTGTGAGTATTGTAATGCTTTGGACCAATCAGGTGCGCTGCCTGCAGTAGATAGAATCTGAGCACGGAACCTTCACGTGCAGTCACAATGAGCCTTTGGCCATTGTCTCCGGAACTCTCACGTGTCACAATGGGCTCTTGGCCTATAACAGGCAGTGAAAAATGGCCGCCGTCTTCAGTCTGCTGCTGGTGCAGCAGCAGACCACATGGCAGGGGGGGTCTGTGCCCAGCTTCAGGAGAGTTGGGAAGACAACTGCTCGCCTGTCTGTTTTTTGAATTTCCCACTCAGTTACTGCACACTTTAGAGCAAAAGGGGGATGGAGGGTGTGTTAAAATAGGTGGAGATATGCAGATTCAAAACGCGTTGTGCACAGCTTGAACACACACACATACACAGTAGAACTGTCATTGAGAAGGCCTCCAGAGCTTCTAGAAATGCCTTCCCCTTGGCAATTTTTGCTCTCTCTCCACAATGGGTGTCGGTTTTAGGCCTTGGTGCGGCAGAAGTGGCAAACCATTTCTGGTTATCTCTTCTCTGCCTTTCGCAACCGTCGTCGTCGCCGCCGCTCAAGATCAAGTGTAGTATCTGATACGTCCCCTATTTGGGGACCAGTTGGGGGCTTTGCTTTCACCTATGTATGTCAAACATTGTATTGCATTCAATATGCAATCAATCAATGTGTCTTTACTGGTTGCAACAGGTGTGTTAAGATGTAGGCCTGTATTAGGCCTTTGTTACAGTGTTGCAAATATACTGTGCCATCTACAAAATTAGGCCCCGGCTGTCAGTACTGTTTAAATTGAAGTATCCAATGAGTAGCTCTGCCATATATACCACTTTTCTGACGGCATGAATTCTTTTGTGAAACATTGTCTCCCTCTTGTGGACCACCGAATTTTAAATGTGGTGTATTATATGTATTTAAAAAAAAAGGAAAAATGGTGTCTGTGCTGATTTTGACTATGCTTGTCTTGTCCATCTACACCTGTGTGAGTATTGTAATGCTTTGGACCAATCAGGTGCGCTGCCTGCAGTAGATAGAATCTGAGCACGGAACCTTCACGTGCAGTCACAATGAGCCTTTGGCCATTGTCTCCGGAACTCTCACGTGTCACAATGGGCTCTTGGCCTATAACAGGCAGTGAAAAATGGCCGCCGTCTTCAGTCTGCTGCTGGTGCAGCAGCAGACCACATGGCAGGGGGGGTCTGTGCCCAGCTTCAGGAGAGTTGGGAAGACAACTGCTCGCCTGTCTGTTTTTTGAATTTCCCACTCAGTTACTGCACACTTTAGAGCAAAAGGGGGATGGAGGGTGTGTTAAAATAGGTGGAGATATGCAGATTCAAAACGCGTTGTGCACAGCTTGAACACACACACATACACAGTAGAACTGTCATTGAGAAGGCCTCCAGAGCTTCTAGAAATGCCTTCCCCTTGGCAATTTTTGCTCTCTCTCCACAATGGGTGTCGGTTTTAGGCCTTGGTGCGGCAGAAGTGGCAAACCATTTCTGGTTATCTCTTCTCTGCCTTTCGCAACCGTCGTCGTCGCCGCCGCTCAAGATCAAGTGTAGTATCTGATACGTCCCCTATTTGGGGACCAGTTGGGGGCTTTGCTTTCACCTATGTATGTCAAACATTGTATTGCATTCAATATGCAATCAATCAATGTGTCTTTACTGGTTGCAACAGGTGTGTTAAGATGTAGGCCTGTATTAGGCCTTTGTTACAGTGTTGCAAATATACTGTGCCATCTACAAAATTAGGCCCCGGCTGTCAGTACTGTTTAAATTGAAGTATCCAATGAGTAGCTCTGCCATATATACCACTTTTCTGACTGCATGAATTCTTTTGTGAAACATTGTCTCCCTCTTGTGGACCACCGAATTTTAAATGTGGTGTATTATATGTATTTAAAAAAAAAGGAAAAATGGTGTCTGTGCTGATTTTGACTATGCTTGTCTTGTCCATCTACACCTGTGTGAGTATTGTAATGCTTTGGACCAATCAGGTGCGCTGCCTGCAGTAGATAGAATCTGAGCACGGAACCTTCACGTGCAGTCACAATGAGCCTTTGGCCATTGTCTCCGGAACTCTCACGTGTCACAATGGGCTCTTGGCCTATAACAGGCAGTGAAAAATGGCCGCCGTCTTCAGTCTGCTGCTGGTGCAGCAGCAGACCACATGGCAGGGGGGGTCTGTGCCCAGCTTCAGGAGAGTTGGGAAGACAACTGCTCGCCTGTCTGTTTTTTGAATTTCCCACTCAGTTACTGCACACTTTAGAGCAAAAGGGGGATGGAGGGTGTGTTAAAATAGGTGGAGATATGCAGATTCAAAACGCGTTGTGCACAGCTTGAACACACACACATACACAGTAGAACTGTCATTGAGAAGGCCTCCAGAGCTTCTAGAAATGCCTTCCCCTTGGCAATTTTTGCTCTCTCCACAATGGGTGTCGGTTTTAGGCCTTGGTGCGGCAGAAGTGGCAAACCATTTCTGGTTATCTCTCCTCTGCCTTTCGCATCCGTCATCGTCGCCGCCGCTCAAGATCAAGTGTAGTATCTGATACGTCCCGTATTTGGGGACCAGTTGGGGGCTTTGCTTTCACCTATGTATGTCAAACATTGTATTGCATTCAATATGCAATCAATCAATGTGTCTTTACTGGTTGCAACAGGTGTGTTAAGATGTAGGCCTGTATTAGGCCTTTGTTACAGTGTTGCAAATATACTGTGCCATCTACAAAATTAGGCCCCGGCTGTCAGTACTGTTTAAATTGAAGTATCCAATGAGTAGCTCTGCCATATATACCACTTTTCTGACGGCATGAATTCTTTTGTGAAACATTGTCTCCCTCTTGTGGACCACCGAATTTTAAATGTGGTGTATTATATGTATTTAAAAAAAAAGGAAAAATGGTGTCTGTGCTGATTTTGACTATGCTTGTCTTGTCCATCTACACCTGTGTGAGTATTGTAATGCTTTGGACCAATCAGGTGCGCTGCCTGCAGTAGATAGAATCTGAGCACGGAACCTTCACGTGCAGTCACAATGAGCCTTTGGCCATTGTCTCCGGAACTCTCACGTGTCACAATGGGCTCTTGGCCTATAACAGGCAGTGAAAAATGGCCGCCGTCTTCAGTCTGCTGCTGGTGCAGCAGCAGACCACATGGCAGGGGGGGTCTGTGCCCAGCTTCAGGAGAGTTGGGAAGACAACTGCTCGCCTGTCTGTTTTTTGAATTTCCCACTCAGTTACTGCACACTTTAGAGCAAAAGGGGGATGGAGGGTGTGTTAAAATAGGTGGAGATATGCAGATTCAAAACGCGTTGTGCACAGCTTGAACACACACACATACACAGTAGAACTGTCATTGAGAAGGCCTCCAGAGCTTCTAGAAATGCCTTCCCCTTGGCAATTTTTGCTCTCTCTCCACAATGGGTGTCGGTTTTAGGCCTTGGTGCGGCAGAAGTGGCAAACCATTTCTGGTTATCTCTCCTCTGCCTTTCGCATCCGTCGTCGTCGCCGCCGCTCAAGATCAAGTGTAGTATCTGATACGTCCCGTATTTGGGGACGAGTTGGGGGCTTTGCTTTCACCTATGTATATCAAACATTGTATTGCATTCAATATGCAATCAATCAATGTGTCTTTACTGGTTGCAACAGGTGTGTTAAGATGTAGGCCTGTATTAGGCCTTTGTTACAGTGTTGCAAATATACTGTGCCATCTACAAAATTAGGCCCCGGCTGTCAGTACTGTTTAAATTGAAGTATCCAATGAGTAGCTCTGCCATATATACCACTTTTCTGACTGCATGAATTCTTTTGTGAAACATTGTCTCCCTCTTGTGGACCACCGAATTTTAAATGTGGTGTATTATATGTATTTAAAAAAAAAGGAAAAATGGTGTCTGTGCTGATTTTGACTATGCTTGTCTTGTCCATCTACACCTGTGTGAGTATTGTAATGCTTTGGACCAATCAGGTGCGCTGCCTGCAGTAGATAGAATCTGAGCACGGAACCTTCACGTGCAGTCACAATGAGCCTTTGGCCATTGTCTCCGGAACTCTCACGTGTCACAATGGGCTCTTGGCCTATAACAGGCAGTGAAAAATGGCCGCCGTCTTCAGTCTGCTGCTGGTGCAGCAGCAGACCACATGGCAGGGGGGGTCTGTGCCCAGCTTCAGGAGAGTTGGGAAGACAACTGCTCGCCTGTCTGTTTTTTGAATTTCCCACTCAGTTACTGCACACTTTAGAGCAAAAGGGGGATGGAGGGTGTGTTAAAATAGGTGGAGATATGCAGATTCAAAACGCGTTGTGCACAGCTTGAACACACACACATACACAGTAGAACTGTAATTGAGAAGGCCTCCAGAGCTTCTAGAAATGCCTTCCCCTTGGCAATTTTTGCTCTCTCTCCACAATGGGTGTCGGTTTTAGGCCTTGGTGCGGCAGAAGTGGCAAACCATTTCTGGTTATCTCTTCTCTGCCTTTCGCAACCGTCGTCGTCGCCGCCGCTCAAGATCAAGTGTAGTATCTGATACGTCCCCTATTTGGGGACCAGTTGGGGGCTTTGCTTTCACCTATGTATGTCAAACATTGTATTGCATTCAATATGCAATCAATCAATGTGTCTTTACTGGTTGCAACAGGTGTGTTAAGATGTAGGCCTGTATTAGGCCTTTGTTACAGTGTTGCAAATATACTGTGCCATCTACAAAATTAGGCCCCGGCTGTCAGTACTGTTTAAATTGAAGTATCCAATGAGTAGCTCTGCCATATATACCACTTTTCTGACTGCATGAATTCTTTTGTGAAACATTGTCTCCCTCTTGTGGACCACCGAATTTTAAATGTGGTGTATTATATGTATTTAAAAAAAAAGGAAAAATGGTGTCTGTGCTGATTTTGACTATGCTTGTCTTGTCCATCTACACCTGTGTGAGTATTGTAATGCTTTGGACCAATCAGGTGCGCTGCCTGCAGTAGATAGAATCTGAGCACGGAACCTTCACGTGCAGTCACAATGAGCCTTTGGCCATTGTCTCCGGAACTCTCACGTGTCACAATGGGCTCTTGGCCTATAACAGGCAGTGAAAAATGGCCGCCGTCTTCAGTCTGCTGCTGGTGCAGCAGCAGACCACATGGCAGGGGGGGTCTGTGCCCAGCTTCAGGAGAGTTGGGAAGACAACTGCTCGCCTGTCTGTTTTTTGAATTTCCCACTCAGTTACTGCACACTTTAGAGCAAAAGGGGGATGGAGGGTGTGTTAAAATAGGTGGAGATATGCAGATTCAAAACGCGTTGTGCACAGCTTGAACACACACACATACACAGTAGAACTGTCATTGAGAAGGCCTCCAGAGCTTCTAGAAATGCCTTCCCCTTGGCAATTTTTGCTCTCTCCACAATGGGTGTCGGTTTTAGGCCTTGGTGCGGCAGAAGTGGCAAACCATTTCTGGTTATCTCTCCTCTGCCTTTCGCATCCGTCATCGTCGCCGCCGCTCAAGATCAAGTGTAGTATCTGATACGTCCCGTATTTGGGGACCAGTTGGGGGCTTTGCTTTCACCTATGTATGTCAAACATTGTATTGCATTCAATATGCAATCAATCAATGTGTCTTTACTGGTTGCAACAGGTGTGTTAAGATGTAGGCCTGTATTAGGCCTTTGTTACAGTGTTGCAAATATACTGTGCCATCTACAAAATTAGGCCCCGGCTGTCAGTACTGTTTAAATTGAAGTATCCAATGAGTAGCTCTGCCATATATACCACTTTTCTGACGGCATGAATTCTTTTGTGAAACATTGTCTCCCTCTTGTGGACCACCGAATTTTAAATGTGGTGTATTATATGTATTTAAAAAAAAGGAAAAATGGTGTCTGTGCTGATCTTGACTATGCTTGTCTTGTCCATCTACACCTGTGTGAGTATTGTAATGCTTTGGACCAATCAGGTGCGCTGCCTGCAGTAGATAGAATCTGAGCACGGAACCTTCACGTGCAGTCACAATGAGCCTTTGGCCATTGTCTCCGGAACTCTCACGTGTCACAATGGGCTCTTGGCCTATAACAGGCAGTGAAAAATGGCCGCCGTCTTCAGTCTGCTGCTGGTGCAGCAGCAGACCACATGGCAGGGGGGGTCTGTGCCCAGCTTCAGGAGAGTTGGGAAGACAACTGCTCGCCTGTCTGTTTTTTGAATTTCCCACTCAGTTACTGCACACTTTAGAGCAAAAGGGGGATGGAGGGTGTGTTAAAATAGGTGGAGATATGCAGATTCAAAACGCGTTGTGCACAGCTTGAACACACACACATACACAGTAGAACTGTCATTGAGAAGGCCTCCAGAGCTTCTAGAAATGCCTTCCCCTTGGCAATTTTTGCTCTCTCTCCACAATGGGTGTCGGTTTTAGGCCTTGGTGCGGCAGAAGTGGCAAACCATTTCTGGTTATCTCTCCTTTGCCTTTCGCATCCGTCGTCGTCGCCGCCACTCAAGATCAAGTGTAGTATCTGATACGTCCCCTATTTGGGGACCAGTTGGGGGCTTTGCTTTCACCTATGTATGTCAAACATTGTATTGCATTCAATATGCAATCAATCAATGTGTCTTTACTGGTTGCAACAGGTGTGTTAAGATGTAGGCCTGTATTAGGCCTTTGTTACAGTGTTGCAAATATACTGTGCCATCTACAAAATTAGGCCCCGGCTGTCAGTACTGTTTAAATTGAAGTATCCAATGAGTAGCTCTGCCATATATACCACTTTTCTGACGGCATGAATTCTTTTGTGAAACATTGTCTCCCTCTTGTGGACCACCGAATTTTAAATGTGGTGTATTATATGTATTTAAAAAAAAGGAAAAATGGTGTCTGTGCTGATCTTGACTATGCTTGTCTTGTCCATCTACACCTGTGTGAGTATTGTAATGCTTTGGACCAATCAGGTGCGCTGCCTGCAGTAGATAGAATCTGAGCACGGAACCTTCACGTGCAGTCACAATGAGCCTTTGGCCATTGTCTCCGGAACTCTCACGTGTCACAATGGGCTCTTGGCCTATAACAGGCAGTGAAAAATGGCCGCCGTCTTCAGTCTGCTGCTGGTGCAGCAGCAGACCACATGGCAGGGGGGGTCTGTGCCCAGCTTCAGGAGAGTTGGGAAGACAACTGCTCGCCTGTCTGTTTTTTGAATTTCCCACTCAGTTACTGCACACTTTAGAGCAAAAGGGGGATGGAGGGTGTGTTAAAATAGGTGGAGATATGCAGATTCAAAACGCGTTGTGCACAGCTTGAACACACACACATACACAGTAGAACTGTCATTGAGAAGGCCTCCAGAGCTTCTAGAAATGCCTTCCCCTTGGCAATTTTTGCTCTCTCTCCACAATGGGTGTCGGTTTTAGGCCTTGGTGCGGCAGAAGTGGCAAACCATTTCTGGTTATCTCTCCTCTGCCTTTCGCATCCGTCGTCGTCGCCGCCGCTCAAGATCAAGTGTAGTATCTGATACGTCCCGTATTTGGGGACGAGTTGGGGGCTTTGCTTTCACCTATGTATATCAAACATTGTATTGCATTCAATATGCAATCAATCAATGTGTCTTTACTGGTTGCAACAGGTGTGTTAAGATGTAGGCCTGTATTAGGCCTTTGTTACAGTGTTGCAAATATACTGTGCCATCTACAAAATTAGGCCCCGGCTGTCAGTACTGTTTAAATTGAAGTATCCAATGAGTAGCTCTGCCATATATACCACTTTTCTGACTGCATGAATTCTTTTGTGAAACATTGTCTCCCTCTTGTGGACCACCGAATTTTAAATGTGGTGTATTATATGTATTTAAAAAAAAAGGAAAAATGGTGTCTGTGCTGATTTTGACTATGCTTGTCTTGTCCATCTACACCTGTGTGAGTATTGTAATGCTTTGGACCAATCAGGTGCGCTGCCTGCAGTAGATAGAATCTGAGCACGGAACCTTCACGTGCAGTCACAATGAGCCTTTGGCCATTGTCTCCGGAACTCTCACGTGTCACAATGGGCTCTTGGCCTATAACAGGCAGTGAAAAATGGCCGCCGTCTTCAGTCTGCTGCTGGTGCAGCAGCAGACCACATGGCAGGGGGGGTCTGTGCCCAGCTTCAGGAGAGTTGGGAAGACAACTGCTCGCCTGTCTGTTTTTTGAATTTCCCACTCAGTTACTGCACACTTTAGAGCAAAAGGGGGATGGAGGGTGTGTTAAAATAGGTGGAGATATGCAGATTCAAAACGCGTTGTGCACAGCTTGAACACACACACATACACAGTAGAACTGTCATTGAGAAGGCCTCCAGAGCTTCTAGAAATGCCTTCCCCTTGGCAATTTTTGCTCTCTCCACAATGGGTGTCGGTTTTAGGCCTTGGTGCGGCAGAAGTGGCAAACCATTTCTGGTTATCTCTCCTCTGCCTTTCGCATCCGTCATCGTCGCCGCCGCTCAAGATCAAGTGTAGTATCTGATACGTCCCGTATTTGGGGACCAGTTGGGGGCTTTGCTTTCACCTATGTATGTCAAACATTGTATTGCATTCAATATGCAATCAATCAATGTGTCTTTACTGGTTGCAACAGGTGTGTTAAGATGTAGGCCTGTATTAGGCCTTTGTTACAGTGTTGCAAATATACTGTGCCATCTACAAAATTAGGCCCCGGCTGTCAGTACTGTTTAAATTGAAGTATCCAATGAGTAGCTCTGCCATATATACCACTTTTCTGACGGCATGAATTCTTTTGTGAAACATTGTCTCCCTCTTGTGGACCACCGAATTTTAAATGTGGTGTATTATATGTATTTAAAAAAAAGGAAAAATGGTGTCTGTGCTGATCTTGACTATGCTTGTCTTGTCCATCTACACCTGTGTGAGTATTGTAATGCTTTGGACCAATCAGGTGCGCTGCCTGCAGTAGATAGAATCTGAGCACGGAACCTTCACGTGCAGTCACAATGAGCCTTTGGCCATTGTCTCCGGAACTCTCACGTGTCACAATGGGCTCTTGGCCTATAACAGGCAGTGAAAAATGGCCGCCGTCTTCAGTCTGCTGCTGGTGCAGCAGCAGACCACATGGCAGGGGGGGTCTGTGCCCAGCTTCAGGAGAGTTGGGAAGACAACTGCTCGCCTGTCTGTTTTTTGAATTTCCCACTCAGTTACTGCACACTTTAGAGCAAAAGGGGGATGGAGGGTGTGTTAAAATAGGTGGAGATATGCAGATTCAAAACGCGTTGTGCACAGCTTGAACACACACACATACACAGTAGAACTGTCATTGAGAAGGCCTCCAGAGCTTCTAGAAATGCCTTCCCCTTGGCAATTTTTGCTCTCTCTCCACAATGGGTGTCGGTTTTAGGCCTTGGTGCGGCAGAAGTGGCAAACCATTTCTGGTTATCTCTCCTTTGCCTTTCGCATCCGTCGTCGTCGCCGCCACTCAAGATCAAGTGTAGTATCTGATACGTCCCCTATTTGGGGACCAGTTGGGGGCTTTGCTTTCACCTATGTATGTCAAACATTGTATTGCATTCAATATGCAATCAATCAATGTGTCTTTACTGGTTGCAACAGGTGTGTTAAGATGTAGGCCTGTATTAGGCCTTTGTTACAGTGTTGCAAATATACTGTGCCATCTACAAAATTAGGCCCCGGCTGTCAGTACTGTTTAAATTGAAGTATCCAATGAGTAGCTCTGCCATATATACCACTTTTCTGACGGCATGAATTCTTTTGTGAAACATTGTCTCCCTCTTGTGGACCACCGAATTTTAAATGTGGTGTATTATATGTATTTAAAAAAAAGGAAAAATGGTGTCTGTGCTGATCTTGACTATGCTTGTCTTGTCCATCTACACCTGTGTGAGTATTGTAATGCTTTGGACCAATCAGGTGCGCTGCCTGCAGTAGATAGAATCTGAGCACGGAACCTTCACGTGCAGTCACAATGAGCCTTTGGCCATTGTCTCCGGAACTCTCACGTGTCACAATGGGCTCTTGGCCTATAACAGGCAGTGAAAAATGGCCGCCGTCTTCAGTCTGCTGCTGGTGCAGCAGCAGACCACATGGCAGGGGGGGTCTGTGCCCAGCTTCAGGAGAGTTGGGAAGACAACTGCTCGCCTGTCTGTTTTTTGAATTTCCCACTCAGTTACTGCACACTTTAGAGCAAAAGGGGGATGGAGGGTGTGTTAAAATAGGTGGAGATATGCAGATTCAAAACGCGTTGTGCACAGCTTGAACACACACACATACACAGTAGAACTGTCATTGAGAAGGCCTCCAGAGCTTCTAGAAATGCCTTCCCCTTGGCAATTTTTGCTCTCTCTCCACAATGGGTGTCGGTTTTAGGCCTTGGTGCGGCAGAAGTGGCAAACCATTTCTGGTTATCTCTCCTCTGCCTTTCGCATCCGTCGTCGTCGCCGCCGCTCAAGATCAAGTGTAGTATCTGATACGTCCCGTATTTGGGGACGAGTTGGGGGCTTTGCTTTCACCTATGTATATCAAACATTGTATTGCATTCAATATGCAATCAATCAATGTGTCTTTACTGGTTGCAACAGGTGTGTTAAGATGTAGGCCTGTATTAGGCCTTTGTTACAGTGTTGCAAATATACTGTGCCATCTACAAAATTAGGCCCCGGCTGTCAGTACTGTTTAAATTGAAGTATCCAATGAGTAGCTCTGCCATATATACCACTTTTCTGACTGCATGAATTCTTTTGTGAAACATTGTCTCCCTCTTGTGGACCACCGAATTTTAAATGTGGTGTATTATATGTATTTAAAAAAAAAGGAAAAATGGTGTCTGTGCTGATTTTGACTATGCTTGTCTTGTCCATCTACACCTGTGTGAGTATTGTAATGCTTTGGACCAATCAGGTGCGCTGCCTGCAGTAGATAGAATCTGAGCACGGAACCTTCACGTGCAGTCACAATGAGCCTTTGGCCATTGTCTCCGGAACTCTCACGTGTCACAATGGGCTCTTGGCCTATAACAGGCAGTGAAAAATGGCCGCCGTCTTCAGTCTGCTGCTGGTGCAGCAGCAGACCACATGGCAGGGGGGGTCTGTGCCCAGCTTCAGGAGAGTTGGGAAGACAACTGCTCGCCTGTCTGTTTTTTGAATTTCCCACTCAGTTACTGCACACTTTAGAGCAAAAGGGGGATGGAGGGTGTGTTAAAATAGGTGGAGATATGCAGATTCAAAACGCGTTGTGCACAGCTTGAACACACACACATACACAGTAGAACTGTAATTGAGAAGGCCTCCAGAGCTTCTAGAAATGCCTTCCCCTTGGCAATTTTTGCTCTCTCTCCACAATGGGTGTCGGTTTTAGGCCTTGGTGCGGCAGAAGTGGCAAACCATTTCTGGTTATCTCTTCTCTGCCTTTCGCAACCGTCGTCGTCGCCGCCGCTCAAGATCAAGTGTAGTATCTGATACGTCCCCTATTTGGGGACCAGTTGGGGGCTTTGCTTTCACCTATGTATGTCAAACATTGTATTGCATTCAATATGCAATCAATCAATGTGTCTTTACTGGTTGCAACAGGTGTGTTAAGATGTAGGCCTGTATTAGGCCTTTGTTACAGTGTTGCAAATATACTGTGCCATCTACAAAATTAGGCCCCGGCTGTCAGTACTGTTTAAATTGAAGTATCCAATGAGTAGCTCTGCCATATATACCACTTTTCTGACTGCATGAATTCTTTTGTGAAACATTGTCTCCCTCTTGTGGACCACCGAATTTTAAATGTGGTGTATTATATGTATTTAAAAAAAAAGGAAAAATGGTGTCTGTGCTGATTTTGACTATGCTTGTCTTGTCCATCTACACCTGTGTGAGTATTGTAATGCTTTGGACCAATCAGGTGCGCTGCCTGCAGTAGATAGAATCTGAGCACGGAACCTTCACGTGCAGTCACAATGAGCCTTTGGCCATTGTCTCCGGAACTCTCACGTGTCACAATGGGCTCTTGGCCTATAACAGGCAGTGAAAAATGGCCGCCGTCTTCAGTCTGCTGCTGGTGCAGCAGCAGACCACATGGCAGGGGGGGTCTGTGCCCAGCTTCAGGAGAGTTGGGAAGACAACTGCTCGCCTGTCTGTTTTTTGAATTTCCCACTCAGTTACTGCACACTTTAGAGCAAAAGGGGGATGGAGGGTGTGTTAAAATAGGTGGAGATATGCAGATTCAAAACGCGTTGTGCACAGCTTGAACACACACACATACACAGTAGAACTGTCATTGAGAAGGCCTCCAGAGCTTCTAGAAATGCCTTCCCCTTGGCAATTTTTGCTCTCTCCACAATGGGTGTCGGTTTTAGGCCTTGGTGCGGCAGAAGTGGCAAACCATTTCTGGTTATCTCTCCTCTGCCTTTCGCATCCGTCATCGTCGCCGCCGCTCAAGATCAAGTGTAGTATCTGATACGTCCCGTATTTGGGGACCAGTTGGGGGCTTTGCTTTCACCTATGTATGTCAAACATTGTATTGCATTCAATATGCAATCAATCAATGTGTCTTTACTGGTTGCAACAGGTGTGTTAAGATGTAGGCCTGTATTAGGCCTTTGTTACAGTGTTGCAAATATACTGTGCCATCTACAAAATTAGGCCCCGGCTGTCAGTACTGTTTAAATTGAAGTATCCAATGAGTAGCTCTGCCATATATACCACTTTTCTGACGGCATGAATTCTTTTGTGAAACATTGTCTCCCTCTTGTGGACCACCGAATTTTAAATGTGGTGTATTATATGTATTTAAAAAAAAGGAAAAATGGTGTCTGTGCTGATCTTGACTATGCTTGTCTTGTCCATCTACACCTGTGTGAGTATTGTAATGCTTTGGACCAATCAGGTGCGCTGCCTGCAGTAGATAGAATCTGAGCACGGAACCTTCACGTGCAGTCACAATGAGCCTTTGGCCATTGTCTCCGGAACTCTCACGTGTCACAATGGGCTCTTGGCCTATAACAGGCAGTGAAAAATGGCCGCCGTCTTCAGTCTGCTGCTGGTGCAGCAGCAGACCACATGGCAGGGGGGGTCTGTGCCCAGCTTCAGGAGAGTTGGGAAGACAACTGCTCGCCTGTCTGTTTTTTGAATTTCCCACTCAGTTACTGCACACTTTAGAGCAAAAGGGGGATGGAGGGTGTGTTAAAATAGGTGGAGATATGCAGATTCAAAACGCGTTGTGCACAGCTTGAACACACACACATACACAGTAGAACTGTCATTGAGAAGGCCTCCAGAGCTTCTAGAAATGCCTTCCCCTTGGCAATTTTTGCTCTCTCTCCACAATGGGTGTCGGTTTTAGGCCTTGGTGCGGCAGAAGTGGCAAACCATTTCTGGTTATCTCTCCTTTGCCTTTCGCATCCGTCGTCGTCGCCGCCACTCAAGATCAAGTGTAGTATCTGATACGTCCCCTATTTGGGGACCAGTTGGGGGCTTTGCTTTCACCTATGTATGTCAAACATTGTATTGCATTCAATATGCAATCAATCAATGTGTCTTTACTGGTTGCAACAGGTGTGTTAAGATGTAGGCCTGTATTAGGCCTTTGTTACAGTGTTGCAAATATACTGTGCCATCTACAAAATTAGGCCCCGGCTGTCAGTACTGTTTAAATTGAAGTATCCAATGAGTAGCTCTGCCATATATACCACTTTTCTGACGGCATGAATTCTTTTGTGAAACATTGTCTCCCTCTTGTGGACCACCGAATTTTAAATGTGGTGTATTATATGTATTTAAAAAAAAGGAAAAATGGTGTCTGTGCTGATCTTGACTATGCTTGTCTTGTCCATCTACACCTGTGTGAGTATTGTAATGCTTTGGACCAATCAGGTGCGCTGCCTGCAGTAGATAGAATCTGAGCACGGAACCTTCACGTGCAGTCACAATGAGCCTTTGGCCATTGTCTCCGGAACTCTCACGTGTCACAATGGGCTCTTGGCCTATAACAGGCAGTGAAAAATGGCCGCCGTCTTCAGTCTGCTGCTGGTGCAGCAGCAGACCACATGGCAGGGGGGGTCTGTGCCCAGCTTCAGGAGAGTTGGGAAGACAACTGCTCGCCTGTCTGTTTTTTGAATTTCCCACTCAGTTACTGCACACTTTAGAGCAAAAGGGGGATGGAGGGTGTGTTAAAATAGGTGGAGATATGCAGATTCAAAACGCGTTGTGCACAGCTTGAACACACACACATACACAGTAGAACTGTCATTGAGAAGGCCTCCAGAGCTTCTAGAAATGCCTTCCCCTTGGCAATTTTTGCTCTCTCTCCACAATGGGTGTCGGTTTTAGGCCTTGGTGCGGCAGAAGTGGCAAACCATTTCTGGTTATCTCTCCTCTGCCTTTCGCATCCGTCGTCGTCGCCGCCGCTCAAGATCAAGTGTAGTATCTGATACGTCCCGTATTTGGGGACGAGTTGGGGGCTTTGCTTTCACCTATGTATATCAAACATTGTATTGCATTCAATATGCAATCAATCAATGTGTCTTTACTGGTTGCAACAGGTGTGTTAAGATGTAGGCCTGTATTAGGCCTTTGTTACAGTGTTGCAAATATACTGTGCCATCTACAAAATTAGGCCCCGGCTGTCAGTACTGTTTAAATTGAAGTATCCAATGAGTAGCTCTGCCATATATACCACTTTTCTGACTGCATGAATTCTTTTGTGAAACATTGTCTCCCTCTTGTGGACCACCGAATTTTAAATGTGGTGTATTATATGTATTTAAAAAAAAAGGAAAAATGGTGTCTGTGCTGATTTTGACTATGCTTGTCTTGTCCATCTACACCTGTGTGAGTATTGTAATGCTTTGGACCAATCAGGTGCGCTGCCTGCAGTAGATAGAATCTGAGCACGGAACCTTCACGTGCAGTCACAATGAGCCTTTGGCCATTGTCTCCGGAACTCTCACGTGTCACAATGGGCTCTTGGCCTATAACAGGCAGTGAAAAATGGCCGCCGTCTTCAGTCTGCTGCTGGTGCAGCAGCAGACCACATGGCAGGGGGGGTCTGTGCCCAGCTTCAGGAGAGTTGGGAAGACAACTGCTCGCCTGTCTGTTTTTTGAATTTCCCACTCAGTTACTGCACACTTTAGAGCAAAAGGGGGATGGAGGGTGTGTTAAAATAGGTGGAGATATGCAGATTCAAAACGCGTTGTGCACAGCTTGAACACACACACATACACAGTAGAACTGTAATTGAGAAGGCCTCCAGAGCTTCTAGAAATGCCTTCCCCTTGGCAATTTTTGCTCTCTCTCCACAATGGGTGTCGGTTTTAGGCCTTGGTGCGGCAGAAGTGGCAAACCATTTCTGGTTATCTCTTCTCTGCCTTTCGCAACCGTCGTCGTCGCCGCCGCTCAAGATCAAGTGTAGTATCTGATACGTCCCCTATTTGGGGACCAGTTGGGGGCTTTGCTTTCACCTATGTATGTCAAACATTGTATTGCATTCAATATGCAATCAATCAATGTGTCTTTACTGGTTGCAACAGGTGTGTTAAGATGTAGGCCTGTATTAGGCCTTTGTTACAGTGTTGCAAATATACTGTGCCATCTACAAAATTAGGCCCCGGCTGTCAGTACTGTTTAAATTGAAGTATCCAATGAGTAGCTCTGCCATATATACCACTTTTCTGACTGCATGAATTCTTTTGTGAAACATTGTCTCCCTCTTGTGGACCACCGAATTTTAAATGTGGTGTATTATATGTATTTAAAAAAAAAGGAAAAATGGTGTCTGTGCTGATTTTGACTATGCTTGTCTTGTCCATCTACACCTGTGTGAGTATTGTAATGCTTTGGACCAATCAGGTGCGCTGCCTGCAGTAGATAGAATCTGAGCACGGAACCTTCACGTGCAGTCACAATGAGCCTTTGGCCATTGTCTCCGGAACTCTCACGTGTCACAATGGGCTCTTGGCCTATAACAGGCAGTGAAAAATGGCCGCCGTCTTCAGTCTGCTGCTGGTGCAGCAGCAGACCACATGGCAGGGGGGGTCTGTGCCCAGCTTCAGGAGAGTTGGGAAGACAACTGCTCGCCTGTCTGTTTTTTGAATTTCCCACTCAGTTACTGCACACTTTAGAGCAAAAGGGGGATGGAGGGTGTGTTAAAATAGGTGGAGATATGCAGATTCAAAACGCGTTGTGCACAGCTTGAACACACACACATACACAGTAGAACTGTCATTGAGAAGGCCTCCAGAGCTTCTAGAAATGCCTTCCCCTTGGCAATTTTTGCTCTCTCCACAATGGGTGTCGGTTTTAGGCCTTGGTGCGGCAGAAGTGGCAAACCATTTCTGGTTATCTCTCCTCTGCCTTTCGCATCCGTCATCGTCGCCGCCGCTCAAGATCAAGTGTAGTATCTGATACGTCCCGTATTTGGGGACCAGTTGGGGGCTTTGCTTTCACCTATGTATGTCAAACATTGTATTGCATTCAATATGCAATCAATCAATGTGTCTTTACTGGTTGCAACAGGTGTGTTAAGATGTAGGCCTGTATTAGGCCTTTGTTACAGTGTTGCAAATATACTGTGCCATCTACAAAATTAGGCCCCGGCTGTCAGTACTGTTTAAATTGAAGTATCCAATGAGTAGCTCTGCCATATATACCACTTTTCTGACGGCATGAATTCTTTTGTGAAACATTGTCTCCCTCTTGTGGACCACCGAATTTTAAATGTGGTGTATTATATGTATTTAAAAAAAAGGAAAAATGGTGTCTGTGCTGATCTTGACTATGCTTGTCTTGTCCATCTACAC
This sequence comes from Ranitomeya variabilis, assembly GCF_051348905.1. Classification (NCBI taxonomy): domain Eukaryota; kingdom Metazoa; phylum Chordata; class Amphibia; order Anura; family Dendrobatidae; genus Ranitomeya; species Ranitomeya variabilis. Next base: position 1,007 of record NW_027507948.1, on the reverse strand, counting down.
CTGTGTGAGTATTGTAATGCTTTGGACCAATCAGGTGCGCTGCCTGCAGTAGATAGAATCTGAGCACGGAACCTTCACGTGCAGTCACAATGAGCCTTTGGCCATTGTCTCCGGAACTCTCACGTGTCACAATGGGCTCTTGGCCTATAACAGGCAGTGAAAAATGGCCGCCGTCTTCAGTCTGCTGCTGGTGCAGCAGCAGACCACATGGCAGGGGGGGTCTGTGCCCAGCTTCAGGAGAGTTGGGAAGACAACTGCTCGCCTGTCTGTTTTTTGAATTTCCCACTCAGTTACTGCACACTTTAGAGCAAAAGGGGGATGGAGGGTGTGTTAAAAATAGGTGGAGATATGCAGATTCAAACGCGTTGTGCACAGCTTGAACACACACACATACACAGTAGAACTGTCATTGAGAAGGCCTCCAGAGCTTCTAGAAATGCCTTCCCCTTGGCAATTTTTGCTCTCTCTCCACAATGGGTGTCGGTTTTAGGCCTTGGTGCGGCAGAAGTGGCAAACCATTTCTGGTTATCTCTCCTTTGCCTTTCGCATCCGTCGTCGTCGCCGCCACTCAAGATCAAGTGTAGTATCTGATACGTCCCCTATTTGGGGACCAGTTGGGGGCTTTGCTTTCACCTATGTATGTCAAACATTGTATTGCATTCAATATGCAATCAATCAATGTGTCTTTACTGGTTGCAACAGGTGTGTTAAGATGTAGGCCTGTATTAGGCCTTTGTTACAGTGTTGCAAATATACTGTGCCATCTACAAAATTAGGCCCCGGCTGTCAGTACTGTTTAAATTGAAGTATCCAATGAGTAGCTCTGCCATATATACCACTTTTCTGACGGCATGAATTCTTTTGTGAAACATTGTCTCCCTCTTGTGGACCACCGAATTTTAAATGTGGTGTATTATATGTATTTAAAAAAAAGGAAAAATGGTGTCTGTGCTGATCTTGACTATGCTTGTCTTGTCCATCTACACCTGTGTGAGTATTGTAATGCT